>NW_027481278.1:15631-257642 GCF_051309035.1 Mrakia frigida
AGTCCACTTTGTCCTTCTTCTTTCGAAAACTGTTGCGGGTTCTCTCAGTTCACGCATGAGCTGATAACTATCACCCACTCTTCTCACAGATATAGCTCCGCCAGATGTTCCCTTCCCACTCGTCCTCGGCAAGGATCGTTCAGGTCGTCGCCGCTTCGAAGCTGAATTTGAAGCTTTTTGACCGTGAGGAGAGCTCCAGATTATGGCTTTGAGGTGAGCTGTCTTCTTTTGAAGACCTTCCACAGCATCTTCTCGAGCTGATATCTTGTCTACCGCGTTGCGTTCTTCCAGACCCGCTCTCTCTCGCAGTTCGTCTTTGTCTTCGTCGACGCTCGTTTCGAAAGCTACCAAACCATGACCCTACGGAGTAGACCATGGTGGCTATTGTAGGCTTCTCGACTTGTGAGTCTCGATCCTCACCAGCTCAAGGTCTCTGAATACACCATACTCGAAACAGATCGCTGACTTCGACGCGTCGTTCTCCTCCCGTCTGTCCTTCGTGATCCTCCTTCAGCTCTCGGTTCCGTTGTATCAAAGCCTCCATCCATGTCCGCCATCTTAATCGAACTCTTCACCTCGGATGAGATTGGCTATCGTCGGTCGACGTCGACGTCTCTTTGGAGGAGGGTCGACTGAAGAGAGAGAAGTGGGTCTCGTCACTAGACTGGTCGTCGTAAGTCGGTCCTCAGCTGTCTCAGTCTTCTCGTCTCGAGTGCCCGCTTCACACGATGAGCTGATCCTGACTTTCTCTCGCTCTCCTCGATACAGCTTTTTCTTCGATTTCCCAGTTCCTCGTCCTTCGTTCGTTCGCTTCACCACCCACTGCTCGGTCCTTTCTTGCATCTCTCAAAGACCGTGAGATTCGAGGGAGGTAAGTTGACCATAGATCTCAGAGAAGCTACGCGAGAGAGAGAATGGAAAAGTCGAGAGCGAATCCGGAGGGGGGGTCAACGCGTCTCGTTTCCTCTCGAAAGAGAAGGGTGACCTCGACGACGCCTAGCGAAGATAACAGGGCGAGGAAGAATTGAGGTCACCATTTCGAATGCGCTCTCAGAGTCGGAAAGGGAAACGCTTGACTCACGGGAACACGGACGTTCGAAGAGGGAGAACGCTCCGTCGAGGTTGAGGAAATGCGTTAACCAGTCACGATCTGAAGAGAGGAAAACAAGGATTTATTTCTTACGTGTAATATTTAAGAAAGAAACGGAGAAATAAAACCCCCTTACCTTGCAGAGCGATGAAGAAAGGAGCGACGAGGGATGAGACGCGTCCGTCAAAGTGCAATTGACGAGGAGCGAACCTGATTGGGCAAGGGCATCGGAATTCCGTGCAGAAAGTAGATAAACTTCGATTCCAGGTGAGGACTTTATGAAGAAAGACCTGGGAAGCGATGGAGAGGGAGGATTGAAGGAAGTCGAGCGGGATGGGTCGGTCTCGAGGAGCTCGACGAAACAGCGTCTTTGACGAGCTTCTGCTCTCCACGATGCAAAGAGCACGAAAGACCGGGGTAGATGAGAGGAGAGGATCGACGCTTTCCTACTGCAAGAGGGAGGCGAAGCGAAGTCAGAAAGGGGATGGAGAGGAGAGAAGGGGATGAGGACAGGCTCAACTCTGAAGGCTTTGTTGACGAGGGCGAGGCAAGCGAGATTCGGTGTTGTGCCTCGATCGAAGGTCGTGCTTTATGCTGTAAGCTCCGAACCTAGGAGATGCTGGATATAGAAAGGGAGAAGAGTTCTGCAAGAGGAAGAGAGGGCAGGGTGGGGAGTCGGGGCCAGCTCGTCAGCTTGAAGCTCTCGTCCGCTGAGAGATCGATTTCGAGACTTACGCCATTTCCTTGAGTAGCTGAAGACCTCGGGTAGGGTGTTGATTTATACAGGATCGATGCTGGACGATCTGCGAAAAAAGGGGGGAGGAGAGATGGCGACGGTTTGAGTGAGCTCGAAACCGAGCGAGCTGACCTTCCTTTTCCTCCTCTCCTTTCCCTTCTGTCTTCCAACGCTCACCTCACCTCCCTTCTTCTTTCCACCACCAAACCATCCCGAACTCGACTCTTCACCATGCCTATCTCGTGGCCGAAACCAAGGAATGTGATCACTCTCTTGTGAGTCCTTCTTCACCTTCTGTCTCTCGACGTCGACGTCCTCCCTCCCTCCCTCCCTTTGCTGATGCCCCCCTTCCTTTCTCTCCCTATCGCTCACTCTTCTCCCCTACGACTCGCCATTCGATGATCCTACCGCCTTCCTTTCTACTTTCCTTCTTCGATCCTCAGCCACAATCCTTCAGCCGACATCTCGTTCTCTGCCATGATCCTCCTCCGTCAAGCTCAACTTTACGACAGGGAGACCAACCCTCGTCCGGTCGCATTCGATCTCGACGTGATCGAACCTCCGACAGGGATGACCATGGACCAACGAAGAGTCATCGACGCTGTCATAGGATACCAGAATCAGGATGGAGCTGAACGAGCAGCAAAGAACGGAACGTGAGCTCGACCGTCTCCTTCCTTCTCCCTCCCTCTCCTTGTCTCCCTCCTTTTTAGCTCCTGAGGCAGAGAATCCTACTCATAGCTGACATCGTCTCTCGTTCTTACTTGGGATCACTCCTCTTTTTTTTCGAATGCTCAGTCACTTTACTCCTGCCTCGACGGTCAACATCGCTCCTCCCCTCGTCGTCTCCTGGCATACGAACGAAGTCGCGACGGGATCGCTCGAGCCTGTCAAGGAGATTCTTCAGAAGATGAGGGAGAAGCAGTGGTCGATTCAGGAGAAGGAGAAGCTCCCACCCACACCCTGGCAGGATTTTACGAGGAGAGTGAGAGCTTGGTGGACGCTGCACGATTGAGAGGAGAGGAGGAGGGAGGAACGGTCGATGGACTTGACGAAGGATCTTGATGACCGTAACGCACTTACTTACAAGGTGCAGGGTTCGAAAGAAGGATACCTTGAGGTTCTTTCATCGAGATCGCAAAGTTTCTCGGCTTCTCCGATCGACCTTGACGACGCGTGCTCTCGAATGTTGAGCTCTCGCGCTCCTTCCTTCTTCTCCTTCAACTTCCACCTCCACGCTTTTCGGCGGATGCTCCAACGTGTAGGTTGGGCTTTCAAGATCGCCGTCAATCGCCTTCTTCCGCTCAGAACCATCGCTCCTGCCCTCTCGTATCAACTCTCCACGACCAGCAAAAGCTTCGAATCGACCCTTCCTCCTGCCTCCTCTACCCTCTTCTCGTCCACCCTCGTAGACCTCTCCTCGGCACGCAATCCCGTCAGCGTCTCCCTGGCTTCTACTACCAAGTCCCCTAAGCTCCGTTTCGTCGACGTTCTAGGTCAGAAGGTGACCGAGGAGCAACATGCAGGTCAGCTTCGTTTTCTTCTCCTCGCCGCCTTCTTCTTCTTCGCCTCCCCGACTCTGACGCCTCCTCTTTGGTCTCTCTCTCTTCCAGCTATCATCTCAGACCTTTCTATCCCTCTTATCATTCAGGCTGGTCCAGGGACAGGTTCGATTTCTTTCCTCCCTTCCTTCCTTTTCTCCTCGTGGTGCGTCGTCCAAACTCGTCGAGCTCACCTTCTCCCTTCCTACCTTTCCTCTTCGCCCGTCCTATTACAGGAAAGACCCACGTCCTCGCTCTTCGGATAGCTCACTTCGTCAATGACCTCGGCATCGATCCTGGATCGATTGGAGTTCTTTCGTTCTCTAGGAAGGCGGCTGTCGAGCTTAAGACGAGGTTGGAGGAGCTGATAGGAAAGGACGCGGATCAACTTCAACTCGGTGAGTCCCCGCGTCTCTTGAGATAGATTCCACTCCCTTTGTGGCTACCTAAAGCTAGCTGGCTTTTATATCTTCTGCTCTAAAACTTTCTCGGAGGGCGAAGTCGCTGCTCTTCGACGACCTGAGGAAGACCCTCGCTGACCGACGCGTTCTCCTTTCGCATCCAGGTACCTTCCACACCGTCGGCTCTCGCATCCTTCGCCGGAACTCTCGTCACATCGATCGCACACCCAACTTCACTGTGCTAGACCCGGAGGAAGCTTCCAAGATGGTCGTCGACATCGTCAAATCCCAGATCGACGATGAAAACTCCCCACTCTACCTACCACCCCTCGAACGATTCCAATACCTCTCAGAGTTTGAGGCAATCCGAGACGCTATTTCGACAGCAAAGCGTCTGGGGCAGAGCTCAGGGATGATGGCTTTGGACGCGGCGGAGGAGCGGACTGTGGTTTGGGATCGCATCGACGAGCTTCTTTTCATCGACTATTCTGCTAAGGTGAGTCGTCGCTCCGCCTCGAAAGGGTAGCGAAGACGCTACCGTTACTGATGCACATGCTCATTATACCTCTGCAGGTTTACGAAGAATACGAAAACCGACTCCAAGGGTTGAACTCAGTGGACCTTGACGACCTCGTTCTCAAAACTGTTCTTCTCGTGGAGAGGATGCCTCACGTCGCTGAATCGGTTCAGCACCTCTTCGTCGACGAGCTTCAGGTGAGATCAGCGATCTTCTGCTTCGTGTGTCGCTCTCGCTGACGAACTTCCCTTTTTTGTTTCTAGGACAGCAACGTCGTTCAGTTCGAGTTCATTCAGTGAGTCGACGCGTCTCAGCCTCTTCCTCTCCATCACTGATGTCCCTCTACTTTCACTCTCTCCTTCTTTTCAGACAACTCGTTAAGAACGCTAAGAGTTTCACTGCCGTCGGGGATCCTGATCAGGCGATCTACTCGTTCCAGGGTGCGAGTGAGTCGCGTCGTCTCTCGCTTCCGTCTCGACAGTTTCAACCGAGCCTGACCGTCTTGTCCTCTTCGTGCCTTTTTCTTCCTGCCTAGGATCCGACAACTTCGCTCAACTCTCCAAGATTCTCGCTCCTCGGAACCCAAGAGGCCTCTCTCTCACTCACAACTTTCGTTCAACGGCGGACATCGTCGAGTACGGGGCTGCAATCGTCGCAGGAGGTGAGTCCTGCTACAAGTTTCACGTTTCAGTCACGCGCTCGCTTTGTCCTGCTCTCTGAATCTCACCTCGTTCTTCTCGTCTTCCTTTACAGCCTCATCTCGGATCCCTCGCACAAGTACGCCGACTTTCCCTCGAGCGCACCCCGTCATTCTTCGGGAATACGACGACTTCAAGGTGGAGGCTGCTGGTGTCGTCAGGGATATCTTGGAACTGAGGGGGTGCGAAAGAAGGGAGCAGAGGGTACACGAGTGGGATAGTTTCGCTGTTTTGTGTGAGTGTCGTCCCAACGAGCGAAGTTCTCTCCCGCCTTAGACTGACCGACTCGCTTCTTCGGATTCGGCGTCGGTTCTCAGGTCGCCAAGGATCTCAGATCAACATCTTCGAGTTGGAGCTCATCAAGAAGGGTATTCCTCATCGAGTGGCAGGGAATCGCGTGAGTCAAACCGCTTCTGAGTTCGATCGACCCTTCGTCGAGAGACCTTTTTGCTGAACGTCTCTCTGGGTTCTTCCGGTCTTATCCAGTTCTTTAAGAAGGAGGAGATCCGCCTTGCTGTCGCCTACTTGACCCTAGCTCTGGAAATGGACTCGATTGTGAGCAATTTACCGAAAACCTCTCCCTTCGAACCGAGCTGACCTTCACCGTTCTCGTTCCTTGCTTCTTCTCTCCCTTCAGCTAGCTTTTCAAGACATCCTTTTGATCCAGTATCCTAACGATAAGCCGCCTCAGGTCAGCAGCATCGCCGTTGCGTTAGATTTTTCTCCTTCCGACTGACTTGTCTTTTCTTTCCTCTTCTGTCAGCTTCCCATTTCGCAAATCTTCAGCCGCAGGGTCACCAACGTTTTCGTCAACCGTAAGCCCAGGAAAGAGGCGGCTATCACGGAGATCATCAACGTCGTTGAGAAGTTGCGACACGCTCATTCTGAAGTTCGTCGATCACCGTCTCCTCGCTCTCGTCGAGCTGACCTCGTCTCGCTTCTTCTTTCAGGGACAGCCGCTTTCCTTTCTGATCGACTTGATCAAATCTTCGCTCTGGCCTGAACCGAATCTCGGGATCGATAAGAGCTTGGATCAACTAGTGAGTCTCGTCTGCTCGCTTCGAGTTGCCCCTCGAGTCTCTGATCACCTCTTCGCTCTCGATCTTTGCCCGTCACAGCTGAAGCTCTCCAACCATGTGGTTCAACGTGAAATCAACGACGACTCATCGGAGAAGGATGGACTCCCTGCGACCTTTCCTCTGGATCTCTTCCTTCAAGAAATCTCGTCAATCAAAGTGTCGGGCGGAAGCGCAGACTTCATCGACTCGGATCCTGTTCGTCCCTCCCTCTCTTTTTTCTTTGCTTACCGAACATCCTCGTTTGTTTCCAACGCTGATCTTATTCTCTCCGTTTTGTAGAAAGTCACTCTGTCGACCGTTCACGCTGCGAAAGGACTGGAGTACGACGTCGTTTTCCTTCCCTCCGGCGAGCTCCTTGCGTTTACTTTCCCCTTCCAACGAGCAAAAGGCAGCGAATCTGACCTCGCGGGATTTTTCTTCGCTACTTTCAGTCTATCACGGAACGTATCCCCATTCTCGCTCGACGGAGACGGAAGAGGAGATGGAGGAACAGCGGTTCGTCTCCCTCTCAGCGCGTCCGTCGTTCGAACATCCCGCTGACGTCCCTTCAATCCTTCCTTCATCAACCAGTCGTCTCCTCTACGTCGGTGCTACTCGAGCCAAATCTCTCCTGGTGAGACTTTGAACACCCTACGAAACGATCTTCGCCTTTCACCCTCATCTGACCTCTCTCTAATCTGTGCTCGTTCAGTACCTCTCGCGGCCTCACTTTGACTACGATAAATCGGGATCTAGGATCATACAGCCCTCTCCTTTCCTACCTACTGGGGATTGGGTGAGTGCTCATCTCAGTTAGGGAAGCGGAAACGAGCCTGTGGTTCTCGAAGCTGACTCTCTCCCTCGCCCTTTGCGCGTCTTCCTAGGCACCGACGACGATTCGTCAGTTCAGAAAGGATCATCGTGCGTACATGGTCCCTCTTGCGCAATTCTGGGAGAGAAAGCTGTTGGCCAACAAGAACGGTGGGTGAAAGACGTCGGCTTTCGAAGGTGAGTCGTGGGCGACCTCTCGTCCTCCTTTCTCGATCTCGTACTGACTGCCTCTCTTTTGCCGGTGTTCATTTCTAGTGACTCTTCGGATAAACCTACCCTCGCTATTAATCTCGACAAGGACTGCCGAACTCCTCATCGTCAACCTCCCTGTTGGAAGCTCTCAGAGACGTTCTCGAAAGGAGTCGACCTCAAGCTCGACGAGGTGAGCTTCGTTTGGGTTCACTCTCCTCCTCTCGATTCCCTTTCTGATCCCGAACTTTTCTTCCTCTTCACTCTTCAAAGCGGAATTCGCCATCCGCTACATGCCTTCCCGCAGGATTCTCGAACGACTCGACGCGTTCGTCGATGGACGACGTCGTGATTCGACATGTCAGGGTTCAACCGTTCGAAGACACAGAAGCCGTAGATAGTGACTGGATATTAATGACTCCTATATACGATGACCAATGCAGTAGAAGCATAGAAACTGTGAAAAACACCAGACTGAAGAGCTGACTCTTCAGATCTTCCTCTTCTTGGTGGCAGCTCCCTCCTTGGTCTCCTCCTCGTCGTCGCCGTCGTCCTTCTCTCCATCTTCGTCCTTCCTAGCTTCCTCTTCGGTGGTCTCGCTAGCCTGAAAAAAAGCAGCGAAGGAAGAAGAGATAGAAACAAAGATGAGCTCGAGCTCACCTTCCCCTCCTCCCCTCTCTCTCCCTCCCTCCCTCCCCGTTCCTGCCCAAACTGACCTCTACCGCTGCTCCAAAGACCTTTGTCTCCATGACCACTATCTCCAACCCGACGCTGTTCTCCTCATCGTTCGCCATGAACGCCCACCCTCCCTTCGCTCCTCCCGTCAAGGCTCCCCTCTGATCCCTCACCCCCTCCGACTCTCGCCGTCCCAAGCGGTGCAGTTGGCGTCAGAGACGGTCTCTCGGAAGACATCCAAGCTTGGTGGTTTGCGAGGGAGAGGGAAGGGTAGACTCCGAGGATGGAGGAGGACGCGAGGGTTCGGTCGTCGCTGCCTTGGTGGTAGTGGTTTTGGAGGATGGCGAAGCCAGGGGTGGAGGAGGGAGAGGACATGATGGAAAGGTGAGGAGAGAAGAGGGAGGTGGGAGTCGAAGGGAAGGGAGGAAGAGTTGAGCTCGACGATCTCCTTGCGAAGCCGTATAGGGCCTTCCGTCATCCTTTTCGGCAGGTGAGAATTTTTCTTGAGCCCTTCGCTGACTCTTTCGACGAGCCTTCAATTCGAGAAACAAACGGCGTCCCTGCGAGAGCGACCAGCGATCTCTCCCCTCGATTCAGCCCTCGTCGTCGCTTCGCCTATTCACCTGCGTTCTCTTACCTCCGCTTCACTCGAGAAGAAAGACGTTGTCCAGCCTTTGTATCTACTCTACTTATATAGTGAGGGACTTAGCCAAGAAGGAACGAAGCAGATCGGGAAAAAAAGGCTGAGAGAATCGGGACGAGACGAAGACGAAGAGGAGCGAGGGACGAAAAGGCGAAGAGATCGCAAAGGTATAGCAAAAGGAGGGAGGTATGCAAAGTAGCATCGACGAGAGGGAGAAACGATCGAAAGTCCAAGACGAAGCGAGCGAGAGCAGGTGGGAAGAGAAAGCAACAAAAAGCACAAAAGGGAAACGAACCGAGCCTCGAAAAACGCGTCGACCAGCAACTAAGGTCGATATAACGCTTTGTAGTCCGCTGGGTAGCCTTGACCCTCCGTCGACGACTGTTGACGTTGCTGCTGACCTCCTCCTGATCCTCCGGCGACCGCGTCCGAGTCCAGAGCGTACATACTTCCGCCTCTCGGCGGCGGCGAAGCGTAGTACCTCTCCTCCTCCCTCGTTCTCGCCATACCAGCGACTCCTCCCTGCTCACTGGCGTAAACCATAGCTCCTCCGTTCTCGCTGCTGGTGAGGGATTCTTGAGTGAGGTTCCTCCTATGTTGACCCGACACGTCGTTGGAGTAGTAGTCGAGCGGCTGTTGGGGAGGAGGAGGAGAGGTGTAGAGGGATTGGGAAGGGGAGTAGGATCGAGTGAGGTCGTGCTGCTGCTGGAGTTGGTCCTGGGAGGAAGGGTATGGGTTGTTGGAGGACTGTTGAGGGTAGTAGTTGCTTTGATTGTTGTTGTTGTAGTCGAGAGGAGGTTGGTGGAGGTCGTACGAGCCGAGAGTGGAGGAGGACGCGTAGGAGTCTGGGAGCCGTTGTTGTTGAAGAGGAAGTTGGGAGTGGAGTGGGTAAGAAGGGTTTCGAGAAGGAGGTTGGTAGGAGGATGCCGCGGGGGAAGCTTGATACATCGGCATGGGAGGAGGACCATCTGGAGGAGGGGACGAGAGAAATAAAAGGAGAACGGAGGACACGCGACGATGAAAAGAAGGATCAGCGATAGTAACGATCTAGTGGTCAAAAGGTTCAGTCGACAAGGATCGAAGCAAGATATAATGGAATCGAGGAACTTACAACCGTGATAATCCTCAGCACCTGGAGGCATATCGGGAGCCCAATACTTCTCGTCCTGATCTCCTCCTCGTCCTCCAGCCCTTCCTCCACCGTACGCTCCTCCAGCCCCATCGAACTCCGCTCCTCTAGCCCCGAACGGCTTGCTCATATCCTCATCCTCCTCGTCGAGAGAGACGTTCGGGAGCGTAGGTTGATGAGTGTAGCTCCCTTGGCCTCCAGAAGCAGGCGAGGTTCCGTTCTTAGCTGCGAGTCGTTTCTCCATGGCGGCGTTTCGAGCGATTCGTTGACGTTGCTTTCGCTTGATGAGCTCGGCGATTCGCTGCGGTGGAGAAGAGGGGGTTAAAGGAGAGAACAGAGAGAGACCACGGTCAGATGAGCTGCTTCGAAGAAAGGGAGTAGGGAACGACGAGCTTCGCGTCGAGACGGGAAAAGAGACGCACCTTGTCGATCTTGTGGCAGCAGTACTCCTAGGAAATCAGAGTGAGACCAGATTCAGTCTCGATCATCCTCTTCTCGCTGTCGAGCTGTACTACTCACCTTTAAGTTCCCTTGAATGTAGCAGAGGAGAGGGACGTAGAGGATCGCAGCGGAGACGAGAAGGACCATGTCGGCGGCGAAGACGATGACGGTGAAAATCATGGAGACCAGAAGAGTAGCAGTGACCCAGTTTCCTTCGTAGTAGTCTGAGAGGTCGTCGGTTTGGAAGTTGTTGGCTTTCAAAAATGAATATAGGGTGAGAGCGGAGATCACCTGTCGAGGAGCGTCGGCGAGGAGGAGGTGCTTCCATCCTGCGAGAGGAGGAACGAGGTGAGGGAGAGGGTCAGCATCAAAACGAAGAAGGGCGCGCACAGGATTAAAAAGTCTACGAGGCGGGACGGGACGTACCTTTGAACGTGAAGAAAATGAAGAAAGCAAAGTCGTCGGTCTTCTTGGTCGAGTTGTTGATTTGGCAGAAGAAGCAGAAGTGAGGGTAGGATCCTAGAAGTACCATCAGACGTGCACGCGGACAGAAAGGAATCGACGTCAATGGCCTGAGCGTGGGTTCGACGGGAGGGGAGAACTCCCACTACTCGAACTCCCCGGTCTCTGCCTGCTCGTGCCTGCCACGAACCCGTCCACCTCTCCATCCCCGTCGTCCGGTACAGGCTCGAGCGACGCGCCGAGGAAGGGAGAGGGGAAGAGGAGACGAACGAAGAGAGTAGTATCCGTTGGCCATGACGTTGGTGAAAGCGTACGAGATATCTCGACTGGCGACGACCTTCCTGGCCTTGTGTGTCTCGTATCCAAGCTGTAGCAGCGAAGACGAAATGTTTCAGCTTCAACTCTTCTGAACGAAACGAGAAGGGCTCGTCGATCCAGGCGAGCTCGTCCCTCCTGCCCTTCCCTTCCGTCTGCTCCCTCAAGCCTTCTTCCGTCACCCTCAACCTCCGAAACCAACGATAACAAGTTGAGGTAACTCACTAGCAGGAAGGAGAAGATGATGCATCCCACAAAGATCCACTTTCCGACGTCTACAGAGATCTTGACGGCGCACTCTTCAACGCACTTTCCGAAGATCGAGTTCTGCCAACCATCGGCGACGAGCATGGTGACGGCGGTGTAGATATTAGCGCAGTAGACTCCGACGGTGATGAGGACCATGATGTAGAGCCAGACGTATCTGAGGGAGGAGAAGCAGGAGAGGGAAGAGATGAGCTCGAGCGACGGAGGGGAAGGGGAGGAAGTGGGCTGACCTGAGTCGAGTGAAGAAGGTTGTGGAGTGGTATTCTTGGACCTGGAAAGGAGAGCAAGAAAAGTCAACCAGAGAAGAGAAGCCGATATAGAGGGGGAGAAGTGCTCACGTTGAGGAAGTCGAACTGGACGACGGACAAGGAAGGAAGGAAAAAGGTCAGCTCGTTCGTCCTTTCCCTTCCCTTCTTTCTCTCTTCAACGCTCACTCACCTTGTGATCCGGTACGATCTCCCTCTTCCATTTAGCATTACAGCACATCCTGAAAGGTGAAAACTGAGGGGAGCTGGACTATCGAGGAGAGAGAGGCGAGAGGAAGAGAGGGGAGGCTGGACGGGAGGATCGTCTGAGTTGTTGTCGAGAGGAGGAGGGAGCGTGAGAGGACGAGGGAGAGCGACTGTAGAGGACGTCCACGAGTCAAGAGGGGAGGAGGTCGACTTCGACCGGCGAAGAAGAAGCGAAGAGAAAGGAGAGGGAAGCTGCTGGATGGACTGAAGAGAGCAGGATGGAGTTGGAGAGGAGAGAGGAGAGGGCAATGGAGTTTCAAGGGTTGCGCAGGAGACAAAGGGAGCAAGGGGTAGAAATCAACAGAGACCGAAATCAAGTTTTGAAGACAACGAAATAAATCATCTTCATCTCTGGAAGCTGTTTTCATTTCTAGATCTGGGAGACAGCGGGAACAGGAGGGATACAGAGCTCAGCGCGTCGTGGCTGACGATCGACCATTCACGACGCGCCTTTCTTCTTTCTTTTCTTTCTCCTTCACTTCCCACGCATCTTTCGCTCCACCACTAACTTCCGCTTTCCCTAACTCTCTAGCCACCAGTCACCCGGAGGCATTTTTCTCCCCGATTCTACCCTTTCTTTCCCAATCAGGCTGTTGGACCGGCGGATAGTCGGTCAAGCTCAACATCGTCGGTCTCCTCCTTCGCTCTTTTTTCTTCCTCTCTCTCCCCCAACGCCCACTCACTCGCAAACCAATCATGGCCACCACATCGAACCAGACGCTCTACAATCCTCGCATCGTCCTCGACGATCCAGTCTTCAAAGTCTTCAAGGAGGGAGAGACGATTCCTCTGGACGAAGAGATCAACCTCGCCTGTTCGTTCGTCCTTCTTCTCGTCTTCTGCTGGCCTCCAACGCCCTCTCAGCTCGCTTCCACGCGGTCAAACCTTCCCTGAGGTTAAAGCTGACCATGCTTTGTCTCGTCTCCACATCTTCTTGCTCGTCGCTTTGTACTTTGCAGGTTTCTACAACGAAAAGAAGGAAATCCACCTCGTTCAAAAACCCGTCCCTCAAGCTGGTCCTGGGCAGGTCGTCGTTCGAGTTCGAGCTACTGGGATTTGTGGGAGTGATTGTGAGTAGTTTCGTTTCTTGTTAACCTCTTCTCGACGTCCGGGGTCGAGAAAGAGGGGAGAGGGCCATCGAGCAAACCGGATCGAAGGCAAAAACGTCGAGCTCACCAAACCAAATCCCTTTCCTCCTCCTCCTTTTCTTCTTCACCTTCCTCTCCGTCCCGCTCAACTTCAAGGCCACTTCTGGAAGCACGGTCGAATTGGGGACACCATGATCGTCACGGATGAGTGTGGATCTGGACACGAGAGTGCTGGAGAGGTCTTTCAAGTCGGGGAGGGGGTGGAGGCGTGGAAAGTCGGTGAGTCGTCGACGTCTTTTGCTTTTCTCATTCGTCCGGTTCAAGCTCGAGCTGACAGAGCTGTTTTCGGGTGGCTGGGTTTGGTAGGAGATAGAGTAGCTATCGAAGCTGGGGTGCCTTGTGAAAACTGTTCGTTTCTTCCCTCGTTGTCTTTGGTTCGAGCATACAACGAAGAGAACTGATCATTCCTTCTTCCTCGCCTCTCTCCCCTCTCTCATCCGCTACACCTCTTCTACTCCTCTCAGGCGAATTCTGTCGCTCGGGAAGATACGTACGTCTCCCCTTCCTTCCTCCTTTTTTCGCTGCTTCGCGTATCGGACCGCAAGAGACGCGTCGCCCAACAGAATTGACTTGACGGAACTGTCTCTTTCTTTCTTCGCTCGCCGCGTCGTCTTTACAGAATGCCTGTACGTCTTTTCTTCTCGTCGAGAGAGACCGGACGAGACGAAGCTGACCTTGCTCTTCCTCTTCCAGGTCCCGACGTCGTCTGTTCGTCCCCTCCCTTTGTTTCCCCTCGACTCTCTTCCGTCTCTGACAAATTCCCATGCTTTCTTCTTTGCATCTCGCAGTCTTCTGTTAGTCCCCTTTCCTCGTTTACCCTCACTCACGTTCGCGCTTCCTCTCAGTTCGTTGACCGACGCGTCGTCTTCCCTCTTTCGCCTTCAGCGACCCCTCCTTACCACGGAACCCTTACTCGATACCATCTCCACCCCTCCAGCTGGCTTCATAGACTCCCTCCCAGCATCACCTACGAGGAAGGAGCTCTCCTCGAACCTCTAGCGGTCGCTTTGGCTGGGATCGAGAGGAGTGGATTGAGGTTGGGAGATCCCTTGGTCATTTGGTGAGTGTCCCTTCCTTTCACATCCCAGACAAGACTAGGACTTCTGGAGCCGGAATCGGTAGCGAGAATGCTGAAACGATCTGCATCCCTCTTCTCTTCAGCGGAGCCGGACCCATCGGACTCGTCACTCTGTCCGCGGCTCACGCTGCTGGAGCTTGCCCAATCGTTATCACTGAGTCAGTTGAAGCTTTATCTCTTTCTTCTCCCCTTCAATAACTGATCTTCTACCCTTCTCGATTCGCAGCATCTCCCAGAGCCGACTGGATTTCGCTCGAACCCTCGTCCCCTCCGTTCAAACCGTTCTCATCGAGCGAGGTGTTGAGCCGCTTGATATCGCCAAGAAGATCAAGGAGGCTGCTGGGGGAATCGAGCTGTCTTTGGCGTTGGAGTGGTGAGTCTCGGTTATGATTTGAAGGATGGAGGAAGAGGTGGGTCGACGAACGGGTTCTGACGCGTCTTTCTCTCAAACCTACAGCACTGGAGTCAAGTCGTCTATCTGGAGTGCTATCTTTGTGAGTATCAGTCTCCTTGCGAGTTTCAGTATTCAAACCCCGCTGATGCGGTTCTCTTTCTTCGCATCGCGTGTCTTTCCCTCCTGCAGTCCGTCAAGTTTGGTTCGACCGTCGTGAGTTCGCCTTTCCTTCTTGCCCTGTTCAACCTACCCAGTTTAATTTAACGTTATGTTATTCTCTTCAGTTCGTCATCGGCGTCGGTCCCTCAACTCAGGAGATGCCCTTCGGACATCTCTCCGCGTTCGAGATTGACCTCAAGTTCCAGTAAGTCTTCCGCTGCTCCTTCTCTCGTTATTCCCCGCTCGATATTCCTGCTGACTGGATCCACACCGCTTCTATCTCTCTTTGCTCGCTCTTCTGTGCTGTCTAGATACCGATACGGTTCGTTAACCTCTCTCTTTTTCTCCCCGTAGCCTCGTTGCGTTTCTCTCCTTGACGCGTCTGATCTCGTTTCCTCCCTCCCCTCGTCGCCTCCCCCCTTCCCTACCCTCCCCTTCCTGTCAAATACAGCCAACCAATATCCCAAGGCCATCCGACTCGTCTCCTCCGGTCTCATCAACCTCAAAAGTCTCGTTACTCATCGATTCTCCCTTGACAAGGCCGTCGAAGCGTTCCATGTCGCGGTCGATCCCAGCCAGGGCGCCATCAAATGCCAAGTGAGTGGAAATTGAGGCTTGAAGTAGTATCAAAATGCTGACGAACTTCTCGTTTCGTTTCCCTTTCACGTAGATCATCGATGCGTGAGAAGGGTCGGTTGCTCAACTCGTGTAATCTTAGAAGAATCCAAGATTGCTTTAGACAACTGATGAAAGGGAAAGAGAGTTGGAAAGAAAGGAGAGTGTGTGCTGCGTTCAAACGAAGCGAAACTGGAGGCGTGTCAGGGAATGACCCTTGCTCCTTCCCTTCCCCTTACTAGCTCTCTACCTCTTCCCTATACTTACCTTTCACTATCTTTACTCTTCTCTCTTTATCTCGTGTTCTCTCAGGCGTTCCTTAAGAAGCTGAGCCCGGTCGCTCGACGCGTCGCGTCTCTCTCTCAACTCGACCGAGCCTTGCTCGGCCTCCTTTCTCTACCTCCACTTCTATCTCTTCCTTCTAGCTCGTTCTATTGCTTTCTACACGTTTCTAGTTACTGGTTACTGCCCGAGCTCTGGGTTTCGATGCCCGAGCCCGAACCCTCTCGTTTCCTATAAAAGGAGGCCTTCTGCCTCCTTTCCCTTGACCTCTATCTTGACACACCTTTGGATTCACACCTCCTTCTCTTCTCGCAAGCACCTGATAGTCCCACGAACCATCTGCTGATCCCTCCTGAACTCTCGAGACCTTTCCCTACGCTCAATCCTCACAAGGCGAGAAGGAGCGAGGAGGGAGTCGACGCGTCGCGATTATCGTAAGACAGCTCCGAGAAGGCTGGTGGTTTATCTGGTGTTCTCTCACCGGAACTTGAGGCTGAGGTATAAAGATGACATGGCTGCTGATCAGTCACTGTTACCATTTCGGAGGTGCGACCGTGTGAGTCCTTTCATTCAACGACTGCGACGCGTCAGTTTTCAATCCCGTCCCTGATGACCTGAGACCAAGGAAGAGGGAGAAAAAGAGGGAGGAAGACCTGATATGGTCCTGATTCTACTGAGGGTTGCCTCCAAGCTCACGATGCGTCGTAGAATGCTCGTTGCGAGTGGCAAAAAACCCTCTCTTGCTCATGACTTTCACTCAAACACCTTTCACTACTCTCAGCTTGAAAAAAAACTCTACGAGAACATCATGCTTCTAGCTTCCGACCGCGGATCGCACCAGAAGCGGTTCAAGAAGAGTCGACGCTCCTCACGTTCACCCTCCCTCCTCCTCACCTCTCCTCCGCCCATCATTTCCCACTCCTCGACCCTCTCGCCTCCTCGTTCTACCACAAGACTCTAGCAAGACCAGGATCCAAGAAGTCAAACTGGAAGTGTCACAAGAAGGACTGCTAAACCCGAACGAGTGTCTCTCTCGACCTCTCGCTCCGACGCGTCCAAGATCGGACGACGGGCGTTTCCTTCGCTCCGCTCCTTCTACTGCTTCATTGCCGTTCACGAGGCGGAGTGTTTGTGGGACAGTTCCGAGATAATGAAAGTCAGAAACAGGAGAAGAGAAGTTCCAGCGCTTTGGAGGCGTGGGAGAGATGGCCTATGTTTTGACGTTGCGCTCAGACTGCGACTCACTTTAGCTCGGAGCCTAGCAACCACAAAATAATCATTAAGAGCTTCATCTACTCCTTCTCAAAGACTACTCTCAAATTTGACTACAAGCTCCGTCCCTAGCTTCAACAGTGGCAGTCTTCTCGCCTCGACGGCCCAACGCGTCTCCGTCTCTCTCTTCCTTTCAATTTGACTTCTTCCATGCCCCTGAACGCTTTCATCTTACTATCTCCTTCTCTTTGGATCTTTCCTCTATTTCGATTCTCTTCCTTCTTCTTGTTTCTTGTTTAATCCCTCTTGTTTCAGATCCGGTTCCGGCGACGCGTCTTCGTTTCAAACTTCCTTTCTTGCGCTCTTGTTTCACCCTTCTTGCTAGAATCGTCCACAAAATTGAGATATCTGCTATGAAAGGGAGTTCTTAGTAGCGTTAAGCATTCACCCTTGAGCCAGAACAGTCTCAAGCAAGTCGCTTCTTGTCTTCATTCCCTTTGCTCTTCCAGACTCTCTTCTCGCTTCCCTTCTTGAGACTCTTGCTTTCATGTTCTCGTATTCTCGGCAAACTTTCTTATTGTACCCATTCATCTCTAAGTCTCACAAATGCCTCAATCGACCACTTTCTCCGTCCTCAACAGACATCACCGTTGTTGTGCCATTCGCCCTCGGTGTTTGACCTGCCCTCGCCGGAACTTCCCAGCCACCTCTCGATCCCCCTCTAGTTGTAATACCCAATAATTCTGCCCGCGCGGAGGAGGAGACAACGCTTCCAAACCGAACCTCACCGTCATTGCCACACGCTCAATCAACACCTGCACAACGCGTCTTTCGCCCTTCTTCTCTGACACAGTCACCTTGTCCTCCTTCACAAAGAGAGCTTATAGAAGGAGAGTTAAGCATGAGATCTTGGAGCGCCAGAGGATCGGAAGTGAATCGGAGCGACGGCCTGTGAGTACGCGCGGGGAGGGAGATCAACCCCAGACGACGCGCGCCGCTCCCTTCTTGAGCTCAGTCCGTATTTTATCGCCTTCTCGCTCAAGAGGGGGCAGGACTCATCTAGGAGGGAAAGTACCGTACCAAAAGAAAAGGAGACGAGGTGAGACGGAACTGAAGCTGGCTGGGGTTTGGGTTGGGACGGATCATTCGTGTGCTGTAATACTGTAGAGGATCAGGGAGTTGTGATCTGAGCTCAGGCAGGCAAACAATTAGAAGACGTTTTCGAATTCTGCAGCTTGGGGAAGAAGCGGTTGCGGAGTGAGAGGAAAGTGCCCTGTGACGGGAGGGTTGGAGTCTCTTCCTTTCTTCATTGTAGCTTTCGTTCGCTCTCGCTCTCGCTTTAACCTCAATCCATGACTTTGACCACTACACTCAGCTTGAAAACTCTACGAGAATACCATGCTTCTAGCTTCCGACCTCAGATCGTACCGAAAGTGTTGGGATAGTCGACAGTCCCCCCACTCCTCCTCGCCTCTCCTCCGCCCATTATCGCCCACTCCTCGTCCCTTGCTGGACAAAGTTGAGTCGGGAAGGAGATGAGGGAGGGGTCACAAGAAGGACGACTAAGGGGCGACGCGTCCACGCCGCCGCGAGTGGCAAAAAAGACGGCACGATCCCGGGATTGAACCGAGGACCTCAATGAAGTAAGTTGGAATACCCTAACATTGCGTGATACCACTACACCAACCATGCGTTTAATTATTTCATGTCCGTCAGTCCGACACTTCCAATCATGATCTCGCCATCCATGTCCCGACTCCACCAAATCTTTCCGGTTCGCATTCAGGTTTAGTGATAAAAGTTCAAGCGCTCACGTTCTGATCCTTTCTCCCCACCGACCACCACCTCGCCTTCTTTCTTCTTCCCCCCTCTCCAACCAATTCATCCTTTCTGAAGTACTCAGACCCTTTTTCAATCACCTGTTGAGTTCACCATTGTTGTTTGGTGCGGTGTTCTGGCTTAGCACCATCAAAAGACTGACGCGAGCTCCTTCCTTCCTCCTTCATCTCGCCGCTTCGAACCTCTCCTTCCTACCATCCCCATCGGTCAATCGACGCGTCACAGAACTTGTTCAGTGCTTCAAAAGCACGCCCAGGTCAGCTCTCTTCTCCCTCTCTTCCCCCACTGTCAACTCGCCAAGGCCCATTCCTTCCAGCATCCCATAGACCAACCGCGGCCTTTCCGCTACCCTGAGTCGGGTGCTCTTCGCTTTCAGAGCGAGGTTGGGAGGTTGCGTCGAGAGAGCGTAGGCAGAAGAGGGATCGGTGGGAGGATGAGAGGTGGAGAGAGAATGGTCTGGGTTGATGTTCTGGGTGCTGAAAATGAAGTTGGGGGGCCTTGGTGGGAGGTAAAGAGGGAGGGAGGCAAAGGGAGGAGGGAGAGATGCGTTGAGCTTTAGTGTCTTTCTCTCCTTTTCCTTTCCTTCTTCTTTCCTAGAAATGTTTAAAAAGATGCTCACAAGGAACGAGAATCGAGTCCTCAGGTGGGTACATGGTAGCAGAATGTCGAGTTTCGAGGTTGATTTGGATGGGAGGAGTTGACATCGGAGGTCAAATCCCGGTTCAGAAAACAACCGACCTCCGAGATTAGTTTGCCTTTGGGTTATTGTATCTCATTTTCTTGGCTCTCTCAACGAGCGAAAAGATGAAGGTTTGTCGAAGAGAAGGAAAGGCAACTTTGAATGTGTGAAAATTCTAGTTCAACCAAGCGTAAGAGAAAGAAGTAGGGCTGGGAACGGGTCGTCCGTTTTTGACCTCGCTCCCTTCCCCTCCGTTCTTTTCACCACTCAACACCCACCACCCCCCAAGAAACGGACTCTTTCTTCTCGCTCCCCTTCTTCCTCTCTCTCCTTTCCCTCCACTCAACACTTCTATCCTCTCACAAGGGAAGGAAGAGACAGGAGGAGGAGACGGACAAGGACGAGGGTGAGCTCGATTTCTTCTCGACCCGAGACGCGACGAGACTCTGATGACTGAATCGTTCTTCTCCTTCCTTCAACAGACTCTTCAACAGAATCTCCCCCTCCTCTCAAGAAGCAGATGAAGACCGCGCTCTCTTTCAACCTTCCTCTCGGTTCCTTGGACGGACAGGGACCCTCGACGAAGAACAACATCAATCCGGAAGCCTTTTTCGTCTCTTCCTTCTTTCACTCTCTGCCTCGACTCTCAACTTGAAGCTGACTCTACCGCCTCTCTTTACCTCTTTCTTACTCATCCAGCTGCTACCACCTCGAAGGCGAAGCTGCCTCGTTCGTCGTAGTAGAAGGAGACGGGTCTCGTCGGATCTTCGAAAGGGAACGAGACGAGGGAGGAGGATGAGTGAGAGAGGTCTGAGGGAGTAGGAGTAGGAGGTAGTGTTGTAGTTGTTTTCTCTTGCATAAATTCTTCTTTCGCTTCGCTTCGTCCGTGTCTTTTTGTTGTTTCGTTTCTCTCTCTTCTCGCCTCGTCTCGTCTCGTTTCGTTTCTTTCGGTCTCTCTTTCGCAGCCGTTTCTCGTAGCACTCTGCTAGTTGTATCCATGAATCTCTCAACCACGCCGGGGTCTTATATGATGACAGTTTCTCGGGTCTTCCAACCAGGATTTGGGATTCCACTCTCAGCGACGCGTCGTGACTTCGTTTCAGCCCTCTCACATATTGCACAGAAGTTGTTGTGACCTCAGAGCGCTCCGGATCAACTTTCAGCACAAGACATAGTTTGGGAGAACGCTGCTCGGTCATCTTGAAAAGCCTTGCATGAATTCATAGCACTTCGCACGAAATCAACCGCTGCGTCGCATTCAGATTCTACATACGCTCTCTCTCTCGAGCCGAAAAGCAGATGAGCCCGTGCATCAAGTCAACGTCGGTCCGAGTAGCTACTAGCTGGAAAGGAAATAAAAGGGGAAAAGGAGTCAGCGGGACCAAGAGGGTGGGAAAGAGCGAGAGAAGGGAAGCTGAAACGAACCGGCAAGAGAACTCTCCAACTGCTGCTGCACCTCCCTCACAACGTACTCCGCGTTCTCCTCCTTCCTTATCAACCCTGCTCCAACCCCAGCGTACACAGAGACAAAGGAGTAGTCTTCCTCGGCCACGGCTTGAGCGTAATCCCTCTTGAGTTCGTCGAAGTCGTCGTTCTTGTGAGTCAAAGCGGCGTAAAGGGATGGAGAACGATTGACGAGAGCTCTGCCGTCGTATTCCTCTGTTCAAAGGCAAGAGGAGAAACGCGAAGATGCGAGAGTCAGCGATCAGGTTTGATATTGAGGGAAGGAAGAAGGTTTGAGTACGAACGAGGCCATTGAGCACCGGCGAGTCGATCCCAGGCAACACTTCTTTCCGTCGCGTTGTGGCCTTCCCGTCCCTCCCTTGCGTTCGCGACCATGCTCTTCTTGGCTAGAGGAAACTTCGACTGTGTCGTCATCAGGAACCGAGTTCCCATCGCTCCTCCGGCTGCTCCGAGGGAGAGAACGTGGGCGAGATCGAAGCCGTTCATCAACCCTCCCGCTGCGACGATGGGAATGGGAGAGGAGGAGGAGCGATTGAGGGAGATTATTTGAGAAAGGAGGGAGTTGAGAGGGGTTGAGGCGATGAGTCCGTGTCCACCTGCTTCTGAGCCTGTGAGAGAGTGAGCACGGCAGGGGAAGGAACGTCAGAAGGATTCGAATTTCGGGGACGAAGGAAGCAGCAGTCACCTTGAACAACCAACACATCTATCAGCTTACTCTCCAATGCCTCCTTCGCCTCCGCTACAGATCCGACCTGCAGCCAGATATCCTTCGCAGCTGCCTCTCCCAAACCAGCCTGACGCTCCAGTCCTCTCAACTTCTCGACCCATCGCTTCCAGTCTCCCGCGAACAGCCAGAGCGATCGCACGTCGGTTGCAGCTGCGATCGTAGAGAACACGTCGAGCCCTTCTTGACCTCTCGCGTCGAGCTGCCACAGCTGAACACCGACTCCGAGGGAAGCTGAAGGGCCGGCGATCTGCCTTGCGAGGGCGAGTTCCGACGAGAGAGCAGCGGCTGGTCCAGCTGAGACACGATTCGAGCGAGAGTCAAAGCGAAAGGATATATAGGTCAATATTCACTCGTGGTTCGAGTCAGAGAGAGAGAGAGAGGAGGGCGAGGGAGGGAGGGAGGGGACATGGACGTACGAGACCAGGCAACGAATCCGAGTCCTCCAGCTCGAGAAACAGCGCCAGCCAACTTGCCGCCCGAGGCTCCCAGCATGGGAGGAAGAACCAGAGGTACTGAGAGGCCTGAGAAGTGAGATCGAAAGGAAGAAGCGAGCAAGAATTTGAAGGGAAGCGAACAGTCAGCTAGGAGGGAGCGAGGAGGAGGTGATGTTCGACGGGAGAACTCGGTTGAGCTTCGACCCACCGTATCTGGAGGTTAGGGAGGTGAGATTTGGCATTCTGAGATAGGTGAAAAGATCTGAGGCTTGGTCCCTCCCACGTAGAAAGTTGATTGGCTGAGAAGACAGGGGAGGAGGAGATGGTGGAAGGAGGGAGGGAAGGAGTCGTGAGCTCGTCGAGCTCACCTCTTCCTCCCAAAAACGCCTCTCCCTCCTTCACGACGAAATTTGGAGCTGGCTCTCCCTCCTCAGAAAACTTGTTCTCATAGCTGCACCTAAGGAGAAGGCGTAACGAGGAAAAAAAAACGACGTCCGCTTGATTCGCTCCGAACTTCGAACCGACGAACGCAGCTCAACTCTCCTGTCAGTGCCCTCCCACCCACGACTCCACCTCTTCTCCCCTTCCTCGCTGTCCCTCCAGATCTTCCACCTATGTCGCACATTTAGGGTTAGAGTTTGGAAGAGGTGTTGAGCTTGGGTCGTTCGAGGGAGATGAGCTGACCTTTCCATCGTCTGCTCGCCTCGTTGAAAGTGGAGGACATTGAGCGAGCTGCGTCGACGCGACGAGTCGCTTGCTAGATCTTTCTCTTTAACTCTCTCTGTTATTCTTTGATGTCCACTTAGTCAGATTTTTCATCCAGGATCTGGAATTTTACTCTCCGCTTTTCTTCTCCTGTGAGCAAACCGCGCAGGAACTGAAGCTCGTTCTCCTCCCGAGAGGTTGCCTACCTCTTGTTGAGCTGTCGAAGACGAGCTCTCAACTCAAGGTGTAGTTCTCGATGCTCGTGGACACCGTCTGTGTAGGAGGAAGAAGCAGACGAACCGAGACGACGCGTCCTCCTGCGTCTTCTCTCTCTTTCGCTCTCCCCCCTTCTCCGTTGATTACGTGAACTCGATCCCATGATGATAGATCAACCCACTCGTCTCTAGTCTATCTCCTTCTCGACAACCTCTCGCCTACCCACCCAAAAGCCCAAAAGGCACAAAATGAGGGCGAAGGCAAAGCAAATGAAAAGCAAAACGAAGCAGGGCACGGGGACGCCAAAAAAAGCAGCAAGCAAGAATGCAGATAGCTCTACTCCTCCATCTCCATATCCTCTCCCTCCCTAGGCTCTCCCCTGACGACCGAGCTGACCAACTCCCTTCGAATCTCGGGGGAGATCTGAGCGTGAGGTCTCACTCGGATCACGTCGAGGAGGGAGTCCTTCTGGTCGGGGGTCAGATCGGAGGAGTACCTGTTGCGGCGGGCGAGGGCAGATCGAGTTTATAGTGAAGGGAGTGGCGGGTGGAGGGAGGAGGGAAGAAAAGGGAGAAGAAGGAAGGGAGGGAAGAGTCAGCAAAGGTGAAGACGACGACGCGTCGAGACGAAAGGACAAGGGACGATGCGAAGAGAGAGCGGGCGAGAGGTAGGAAAGCGGGGTGGGGGGTGGTTGCGGATCAGAAGAAATATAGACTAAGATTGATATCCTCAAGCAGATCTTCCCTCGAAAGGGAAGAGACATGCGAGTTTAAGAGAGGTAAAGCGAGTCGGAAACATCATGCAAAGGAACGTCGGGCGAGGATGGAACCGATGGGAGTCGAAGGAAAGGAAGTGGGTGTGTGGATGGATAGGGAAGGGAAGGCAGGAAGGAGGAGAAATGGAACGAACCTCTGAACGAAAACCAACAGCGACTGGTGCCAAAGGACGGGGAGCATGTTCTCCTCTCCCTTGATTCCGGATCCTCGCTTGTCGTTGGCGAGACTGTCGTTGAGGGAGGTTGATCGATGAGGTGGGCGAAGGGGAGAGGGAAGAAGAAAGAGGGAAGGAAGAGAGTCAGTAAACGTGTTCAAAAGCGAGAGGGACGAAACGAGAGTGAAGGAGTGCAAGAGAGAAAGGGATCAGAAGAAATATAGACTAAGTTGATATCCTCAAGCAGATCTCTCCCGAAGAAGAGACATGCAAAATTAAGAGAGGTAAAGCGAGTCGAAAACATCACGCAAAGGAAACGAAGGGAGAGGAGGACGCGTCGAACGAACGAACGCAGACCTCGAACGAAACGAAGGACGAAAAGAGAGGATCTCGAAGACTCACCGAATGAAATGGAAAACCAAGGCGTCGACGACCTTGTAAGGCAGAGCGTACTTTTTGTCGAGCAGCACACGAATGAAGAGCGAGTTGGGACCGGTGTAGTCCATCTGAGCGAGATGAGCGATGGCGGCTCCGGAGTGAACCATGGGGACGGAGGATTTGGAAAGGACGGAGGAGAGGATGGCGGCTTCCTTGAGGGTGCAGGCGGACTGGTAGGTGAGGGAAGAAAATCGAGGAAGGTCAGCTCTGAAAACTCCGAGACGCGTCGAAGCTCCTCGTCCGCTCACAACGAGCCGTAAAAGGCAGAATCAACGGGGAACGCCTACTCACATCACAAAGAGGGAACAAGATACCCTTGAAGAAAGCAGCCGGCTTATACAGCGCCTTCTTCAAAGCCTCGTACAGCTGGTAGTTGAGCTTTCCTCCGTTCTCGCTCATGTCGTCTCGCACCCTCTCGAGCAGGATTCCCCGAAGAAAGACGGTAGCCTGTTTGGGCTTGAGATTCGAGACGAAGATCTTGGTAGCGGCGAAGGTAGCGTGAGGAGTCCAGTCTGCTGGGGAGGTGAGGGCGAGGAGACGAGCCCATTGAGGGAGAGAAGGGAGGAGTTTGAAGGGTTTGGGAAGGGGGCCGGATCGGTAGCGTGAGAGGAGTTCTCCGATCCTAGAAAGGGGGAGGGACGAAGACAGAGAACGCGGTCAGTAACGTGAAGGGTGGTTACGAAACTGGAGGGAACGGAACGCGACGTCGACGCTTCCTTCCCCTCGAATCGAACCGAACGAGTCTACTCACTTGGTGTAAGCGATAACAACCTTCTCTGGCAGTCCAGCAGCAGGATCTCGACCGTCTCCTACGCTCTCGAACCTCACACCCTTCCCTCCCGCATCCGCCTCCTCGTCCGCTCCCTCCTCGAGTTTGGCGAGAATCACATCGGCGAGAGTTTGACCTGCTGGACGAGAGGAAGTTCCCATGAAGGCTGCTAGTGTTGCGTGATCTTCTGGGTCGATTTCCTGTGAAGCAAGAAGCGAGAACGAGGGTCAGAAAGGTGAGAGAGTTCGTGGTGCCGAACGAAGGGCTGGAGCGAGAGGGATTGAGGACTCACCAGCTCCTCGTACTCCTCCTCCTCCTCACCAGACCCGTAATCCTCGTCCTCGTCCTCATCCTCGTCGTCGTCCTCTCCGTTACGTGATCGGAACTTGAGCTCTCTGTAGGAAGGAAGGGGAGGAAGAAGGAGGGACGACAGGTGAGCTTTCAAGTTTTGAGCTCGAAGCTCATTTCTTCCCTCCCTCCCCCTCTCTCTCTCCTTCCCTTCCCTCCATGAGAACGCAAGAGAAACAAGAAGTACTCACCCTTCATCCTCCTCAGTCTCTGCTGGGATCGCCGCATCCTCATCCAACAGCTGATCCATCTCGTCCTGCTGTTCTCGAGCGAGCTCAAGAATCTTCCTCGACATTTTGGCGTCAGGAGCTCCCTGGGGAAAGGAGAGAGAGAGAGAAGGTCAGATTTTCCCGTTCACTTCCAAGATGACTCTGACGAGCTGAGCAAGTAGAGATATATGAGAATGTGACTGACCTCCTCCTTTCCTCCCTCCTCGTTCTTCTTTGTACTCGATTTGACTCTCTTGCCAGGCTTTGAAACTCTTCCAAACTTCTGGACGAGGTCGTCCTCTGCGAGCTCCTTGTAGAGGGGATCGTGTCGAACCTCGGCCTGCTGCTTCTTGACGACTCGAGGCATGGTGGGAATGGTGGATAGGAAAGGAGGAGAGAAGAAGAAGGAAGGGAGGGGAGGGTCGTCGTCGTTGGGAGGGAAGCTCGAAAGAACTTCGAGCTCTGAAGGAGGAGGAGGAGAGAGAGGAGGAGGGCACCGTCGCAGCAGCACTCCCCAAACACCCATCCTCCTCTTCTTCTCCCTTACGTTTTTATGAACTCTGGTTCTTCTCATTCAGTCATCGATATGCCTCAGACCCCTGTCGGAACCGGAAACAAGTACTCAGTCATCATCCCAAGTGGGTCGAGCTTTCCTTTCCGCTCCAGCTCCCATTCCCTTCTCTTTCGTCGAGCTCACCCTTTCCTCCTCTTTCGCAGCTTACAACGAACGCAAGAACCTGCCTGTCATCATCTGGCTGCTGGTCAGAGTGTTCGAAGAAAAGTAAGTCCTTCCAGGACCGAAGGAAGCAAAGGGACGAGGAAGGAAGCCAGCGGACGTGTTGAGCTCACATCTCCTTCCCCGTTTGCTCTGTCTGCTCGCTCGTCCTCTTCCTCCCTTGCAAAAGTTCTCTGGATTTCGAAATCATCATCGTGGATGACGCTTCTCCAGATGGAACCCAGGATATTGCCAGAGAACTGGCAGGCGTCTACGGAGAGGACAGGATCGTGAGCTCCCTTCACCCTCTCCATCTCCTCCTCCTCCTCCTTTCTTCGAGTCCGAGCTCACCCACCTCCGTCGCCTCTTTGTGCTGTTTTAAAACAGATTCTGAAACCAAGAGCAGGGAAACTCGGTCTAGGGTTCGTTCATTCTTTGCTCTGCTGCTCTTGTTTCGACGAGGTTCAAACCGCTCGAGCTCACCCCCTTCCGTCCCTCCAGAACTGCCTACGTCCACGGAATGAACTTTTGCACCGGAAATTTTGCAATCATCATGGACGCAGACTTCTCGCATCACGTTCGTTCCTTCTTTCCATGCCTCCTGGCCTCTACTCGAATCCGAAACGAACCCGAAAGCTCACGCACCTCCTCGTCTCCCTCCCTCTCTCCCTCCGTCCCTTCCTCTTCTCTGTCCTTCCCAATCCCTTGCCACCAACCACCACCATACCATTTCTCCCCAGCCGAAATTCATCCCAGAATTCATCAAACTTCAAGCTCTGCACTCGCTCGACATCGTCACCGGAACTCGATACTCCTCCCACCCTACCCCTTCCTCCCCTCCATCCTCCTCCTCTTCTCGCCAACTCACAGGGAGTGCCTACCCCGGATTGGGACCCGGAGGAGTGTACGGTTGGGATCTGAAGAGGAAGCTGGTGTCTCGAGGAGCCAACTTCTTGGCCGATACGGTGTTGAGACCTGGCGTGACGGATTTGACGGGGAGTTTTAGGTCAGTTGAGCGAAGAGGAGAAGAAGAAGAGGTCGAGGCGAAGGTTGGGTTTGAGTTGGAAGGATGGCTAGCCTGGAAAGGAGGAGGCGTGAAGGAGACGCTGGACGAAAGAGACTGACCTCTTTCCCTTCGCGTCTCGCTTTCGCTTCCCTCCTTTTCCGCAGGCTGTACAAGCTACCCGTCCTCCGAGAACTCATGGCCGCGAACAAATCGAAAGGATACGTGTTCCAGGTTCGTCCTTCCTTCCTCTTCTCTCTTTCTCTCTCCTCTCGACGCGTCGCTCACTCTCCCTCCCCCTCCTCTCCTCCCTTTCCTCCCTTCCTCCCCCCACGCCCACCTCACCCCAACGAACTCCCACTCTAACCTCCCTCGTTCTACAACAGATGGAAATGATCGTCCGAGCTCGAGCGCTGGGGTACAAGATCGGAGAGGTCCCCATCACCTTTGTGGATCGAATCTTTGGAGAGTCCAAGCTCGGAGCGGATGAGATCGTCGGGTATGCGAAGGGGGTTTGGGCGCTGTTTGTTGCGGTTTAGGTTTAGGGGATGAGATGAGATGGATGAGTTACGATCTTCTCTTGAAGTTTAGGGTGTTGGGGAGAAGGGGTTCGGAAGGCGGTGGGAACGAGAACGAGCACGCATAGAAAGATTCGTCGAGAAGAGGACTTGGCTGAGCTCCCGAGCTGAGCTGAGATGGGGGGTTGAAAAGTCTTCTGTCGAAGAGAGGAGAGGAGGGGTGGGCAAAGGAAGAAGGCAGCGACGAGCGCGAGTCGACCTCGCACGAGCGTCTCCCTCTTTTCTCTGCCACCCTCTCGTCGAGATATTCAGAAGCAGATTTTCGTTCAGCTAGAACGAGAGGCCATGCAGAAGTGACTCCTTCCGTAAATCTGCGCGATCTTCCTTATCTAGCCTTAGCAACGCTCACTTGACGACGAAATCGAGCGGTCGACTCCAAAAAGCAGAAGGGCCGACTCCTTCCCAGCCATCATCGATCCTGAAAAGGATCTTTCAAGCAGGTGCATGTAAACTCAGATACAAAACGGAGTCCTTCCAGAGTGAGTTTAGGACGAGGATACCGGTGAACGAGAGGAAGGAGGGAAGAAGGAGATGGAGGGAGATGGCGAAGGAAGTGAACTGACCTTGCTTCCTTCCTTCTCGTCGTCGTCTTCCCTCGCAGGTTTCGAAGGCTTGCTTCACATTCTTCAGCACCCCTTCAAGACCCAGGGGTTTCGTTCTCCCCTTTGGGAGCTCTCTCTCGAGGAATCGAAGAAGAAGGAAAGGAAGGAAGGAAGATGTCCGAGCTGACCTTTCCTTTTCTTCTTCCTCCTTATCGTCTCGTTTTCCACCCAGTCCCTTTCCTCCGTCCTCTAGGTCTTCAGCATCGATTATCTGGAAGGTTCCTTCTTGAAAGTACTAGGTGAGTTTTGATTCCGTTTCCTAAAAGAGGATCAGCTTGAGGACGAGAAAGTGCGAGCTCACCCCCTCCCTCCCTCCCTCCCTTCTCCTCCCCCTCCCGTTTAGGTTTCAGACCGTCGGTATGCTGAGCTTAATTGACCTCAAAGCTGGTTAGCTGTCCACGTTACATACGTCTCCGTATGATGAGTAAATTTCTTCGCTGACCCAACTTCGCATTCGCTCCTACAGATCTCTTCGACTCTGCCCAATCTCATCTCCTTGCGCCCTCTTCGAAGGCAGACGGACAACGGGGCTGACCTCGTCGCTTGCAGTCTATCTCTACCCTTCTGTTTCACTCTTAGAAGGTTCTTAAGCTGACAGTCGTATACTACGACCCGTTGACTCCGCTCTCTTGGTCTGGAGCTCTGCCTTCGTCGGACGGCGAAGGAGGAAGGTTGGCTCGTTCAGGTCAAGTCCACTTTGTCCTTCTTCTTTCGAAAACTGTTGCGGGTTCTCTCAGTTCACGCATGAGCTGATAACTATCACCCCACTCTTCTCATAGATACAGCTCCGCCAGATGTTCCCTTCCCACTCGTCCTCGGCAAGGATCGTTCAGGTCGTCGCCGCTTCGAAGCAGAATTTGTAGCTTTTTGACCGTGAGGAGAGATCCAGAGTTTTGGTTGTGAGGTGAGCTTTCTTCCTACCTACTGAGGACCTTTGACAGCATCTTCCCAAGCTGATATCTTGTCTACTGCTCTTCGCTCTTCCAGATCCGTTCTCCCTCGTCTTTGTCTTCGTCGACGCTCGTTTCGAAAGCTACCAAACCATGACCCTACGGAGTAGAGCACGATGGCTATCGTAGGCTTCTCGACTTGTGAGTCTCGATCCTCACCAGCTCAAGGTCTCTGAATACACCATACTTGAAACAGATCGCTGACTTTGACGCGTCGTTCTCCTCCCGTCTCTCCTTCGTGCTCCTCCTTTAGCTCTCGGTCCCTCTATATCAAAGCCTCCATCCATGTCCGCTATCTCAATCGAACTCTTCACCTCGGATGAGATTGGCTATCGTCGGTCGACGTCAACGTCTCTTTGGAGGAGGGTCGACTGAAGAGAGAGAAGTGGGTCTCGCCACTGGACTGGTCGTCGTAAGTCAGTCCTCAGCTGTCTCAGTCTTCTCGTCTCGAGTGCCCGCTTCACACGATGAGCTGATCCTGACTTTTTCTCGCTCTCCTCCTCGACAACATCATCCTTCAACAAAGGAACCCATCCTCTCGCAAACAAGTCGACCTATCCCTCTCGATCGATCCCTCCTCGTCTCCGCCTCTCTCCTTCCCTCTTTCCTCCTTCCTCCCTCCCTCCCTTAGACCTCCAGCGAACCTCTCCTCGATACCCAGGAATCGGTCAGCAACAATCATGTCCTATCAGTCGTCGGACCTCCCTCCCAAGATCCCATCGGACTCGAACTCGCCCACCTCGAGCTCGAGCGCTCCAGCTTCCACTCGCCTGTCCTCCTCCTCCTCTCAGCATATAAGAACCGATGCTTTCTCCACTTCTTCGAAGGTCAACCTCAAAGACAAGAGCCAAGAAGAAGGAGGAGGAAGGGGAGGAGGGTCGAAGAAGGAGGAAGGCGAGAAGGCGGAGGGGGGAGGGAAGACCAAACAACAACTCGACCTGAAGCAGCACGAGGATCCCCTTCCCAGTCCTCCCTCCTCCAACGACCCTACTCCTACTCAGGTCGATATCCCTACCTTCACCCTCACCCCCTCCTCTCCCGTCGTCTCGAAAACTTCTACCACCTTCTCCACTCACGGCAAGGGTTCCTCCCTCCCGCTCGTCGGATCGACTCAGGTCCAACCTCCTCCCTCTCTTCCTTCGGCTCAGACGACCATCGCAACCTCGACCTCGACCTCGTCAACTTCATCGACCAGGATCGTCTCTCCTTCTTCCTCCACCAGCATCACCTCAGCTCCTTTCGTCGCAAAGGAAATCCAGCAGCCCGTCGTTGTTGTCGATTCGAACCCGGTCCAAGCTCTCGCCCCCTCTCCTCTCGTCAACATCGCGACTCCTCTCCTCTCAGTCGTCGGAGCTCGAGGACTCGACGGAGATACGGAAGGAGAAGGATCAGGTGGGCTTCAAGCAGGAGAAAGGGGTCAAGAAGGAGTCGAGATGAAGTCGAGCGGGTTGGGAGCGGAGATCGTCGTCGTCGTCGAGGAGGACATGGTCGGTGCAACCAAGACGCGATTGAGGACGCTTGTACTTGGTTTGGTCGAAGGCAGTGAGTACATGTTCTCTTTAAGTCTCTTCTTCTTTCCTCGGCTCTTCCGAAGGACGCTCGAGCTCACTCTATCCTCGTCGTTTCCGCTCGACAGATCCTCTCGAGAGGAGGCGCTTCTCGATGGAATACGACTCGAACAAGTACTTCGACTTGTGCCAGCTGCTCCACAGTCAGCAGTCCGGGGATATCTCGATTGATGAGAGGGTCTTCCCCGAGGACGGAAAGATGGTTGGGGATTTTTGTTACGAGGTGAGGGACCTTTCTTTCTTTTCGCGTCGTCCACCGTCTCCCTCTCTCTCTCTCCAAGCTGACGCCGTCCCGCCTGTTTATCTGTCACCAGGAGGTGAACCGATCCGACATGCACCACAAAGGCTACGACCTATCCCATCAGCCATTCCCAGCAGGCTTGTTGTGGTTCTCGCTCCACCCTCCTTCCTTCGCATCGACTCCCTCCCTCCTCGAGCTCGCCAACGCCGCTCCTCTCGCTCCTCTCTGGACCATCCTCGAGTCCTCATCACCCATCTTCAAAGCAGCCAGAACACCTATCTCTCAAGATACGCCTCCTCAGGTCACCCGAGAGTTCATTCTGCCCTTCTCTCTTCCTCTTCGACCCGCTCGTCCTCTCGCCCAAAGCACCGGAGGAGAAGCTTCCTCGACCAACGAAGAGGAGCGATCCTTCTACGACGATCTCGAGCACGCATCACCTGTCGACTTCAGAACCGAGTCGAAGGAGGAGAGGGAGGCGAGGTTCGTTTGCTGGAGATGGACGCTGTTGAGGCTGATGTTCGACGCTGGGGAAGGTGAGTTGATCTCTTGCGCTTCTATCTTCTCGTCATGTTTCACTTTCTCTTGGACTGACCTTCACACAACTCTCCCGTTCTCCAATAGACCCTCTCGAGAAGACCAACTGCTGTCCCGAGAAGAGACACGTTCCCAACTCCATCGCCTACGTCGACCTCTGCTTCTCGCTCAGCAGTAACGGCGGGACTGAGAAGTACGGATGCCGGGAGATGGTGCCCTCTCTTCAACCCGCGTTCTCGAACTTCGTTGTCGATGTGAGTGCTTTCTGTCCTCTTTCTCCTCGTTTAACGACCTCTTCGACGACCTTTCCTTGCATCGCTCGAAGCTGATCCATCTCTTCCTTCCTTCCTGCCTTTTCCTCCGTTCTTCAGGAGTACTCCGACTGGTTCGCCAACCAACTCAAACAACCTTCCCACCCTGCCGCTACTCTCTGCATCTCGGTCGGCGGGGGCAAAGCGTCGGAGGAGTTTGGAGCGTTGGGTTCGGGTTTGGGTCTGGGTTTGACGATGAACGAGGAGTGAGTCTCTGCTTTCCAGCCCCCTCTTCTCAAGGTCGAGATAGGGAACTCCTACGTTGTTCTGATCCTCTTGATTTTTCTCCGTCTCCATAGTTCTCGAGCTGTTCAGGAGAGACGAACTGAGCTCGAGTTCGTCCCCTCTTCTTTTTCTCACGTCGTTTTGGTTTCTCCCTTAAGCTGACTTCGCCTCTAAAATATTAGCAGCTCGACTCCCTCGACGTCAACTCTCAGCGGTCGACCGTCATCTGCTGCCACGGACATGGAGCATCTATGGGAGCTCAAGAGGTCGGCTCTTTCCTCGTCCCTTTGCGTCGCGTTCGTTCTCATTCCGGGCTGACTCTGACCTTTTTTTATTCCCATATAGGGAACTCGCCACCAAAGAAGCGAATCTTTTCTCTAGGATCTCGGCGGCAGTGGCCTTCATCCGGCAAGCCGTACGTGAAGCAGAGTAAGTACAGGTCGCGTCGCGTCGAGTTCTAGTAACCACTGTTCTCCCTTCGGATCTTTGTTGAATCTATATCTCTCTCTCGGACGCTTCAGTATTCGACGTAACCTTCGACTCCAAGAACTGTCTCAATCAGCGTGAGCCGAGCAAACCTCGAAGCTACGTCTTCGCTTCGCCTTGTCTCCTCTGCTGACCTCTTCCCGTTCCCCTCCCCTCCTTCCTCGTCTCACAGTTCCACCACCGCCGCTGCCGCTCCTCCTCCTTTCACCAGCACTCAAGCCGAATCTTCGTCGTCGTCCGCTCCGAGGAAGGAGGAGGAGGAAGCTGAGGACGGAGAAGTCCCCGTTGGGAAGAAGGTCTGGAAGGGGAAGGGGAGGGAGGGAGATGAGGAGGCTCGACGACAAGTTGCTCTAGATTGAAAAGCTTCGCTTCTTTGCTCGTACTCTTTCCCTCCCACGTCAACTACTCCTACTTGTTTTTCGTTCCTCTTTTTGCACACCTTCTCCACTCCTTAGGCTTCTCTCTTCTTTCTTTTCGCTTGCGACACCCCCTGAGTCTTCCGTTCCTTTTCCCCTTCTTTGCTGTCTCTCTCTCTCTCGTTCCACGTCTTTCAATCTCCTGCATATGTTCTCTCTCTCTACTCTCTCTTCTCCCATACACTCGCATAACTGGCTTACGTTCTCTCCCTCTTGCACTCGCTCCTCGTCCTTCTTTCTTTCGTTCCTTCGTTCTTTTCTTGCACCGGGTCTCTCTTGCATGCACGCTTCACCACCCACTACACACGGGGCCTTTCTTGCTTGCCCAAAGCGCCAGAGCAAGATCATCGCGAAGGCGACACGAAGCAAAGCAAGAACCCAAACAGCCTCGATCCTCAACGCGTCCTCCCTCAACCTTTCTTCGTTCAAGCCCCAAACACCTTCCACCCCTTCTTCTCCTCCTTCCCAGCTCCCTCCCAAACACTCCCAATCAAACTAACTACTCCCTCCGACCCTCCGACGAAATCATGCCCTCCCTTCGCCGTCTCAACCCAAACGACCTCTCCGTCCTTCTTCCTAAACCTCTTCACGACCCCCCATCCTTCGACCTTCTGCTCCCTCACCACTTTCGCCTCCTGCCTTCCCCTCTCCGCCAGCGCCAGTCGATGCTGCTCGATCGCCTCGATGCTCAACCCTTCCGCTCTCATCGGCGTTTCTTCGAGACCCAACTCCTGCGCCAGCAAGGCCGCAAACATGCGATTCGAGTGGAGGTGAGGGATTTCTCCGTCGTCTTTTGCGTGGACCAGGATAACTTTGGTTGAGGAGGAGGTGGAAGGGAGGGAGAGGAGAGTTTGAAGAGTGTTGAATTGGGTTTTGAGCACGGTGGGAGAGGTGAGGTAGTGTTGCGCGTACGGGAGCGCTCGGAGGGGAGAGAGGATGGGGAGGGACCGGAAGAGGGAGTAGGTTTGGAGGAGGGTTGGGAGGGAGGAGTAAGGGGAGAGGAGGGCGAGGATGGGTGGGTGGGTGCCTGTGGGAGAGGAGGGAGGGAAGACGCGTCGTGGGTTCAGTCGAGGCTTTTGTTCGCTCGCTTCCTCGTACGCCCTGAGCTCTCCCTCTGCACGAAACCCTCGTCGTAGACACTGAGAAGTATCTACGGAAAAGTGAGAAAGGTCGTCAAACTCACCTTCAGCAGCCAACTGCCCAACCAAACCAGTTCCAACGCCCGTTCCCAAGCTCTGCCCGACGAGAGCAATCTTGCTCGTATCCCCTCCGTTCCTCTCAAGAACCCAGTCCCAAGCAGCACGAGCATCGGCGATGAGTCCAGGCTCAGAAGGAGTTCCAGTCGAGTCTCCGAAGCCCCGGTAGTCGATGGTCAGAACGTTGACGTTGAGCGTAGAGGAGAGGGAGCTCATGAGATGGATTCGAAGAGGCATGGCTCGGTTTCCGGCCTGGAGCAGGAAGACGAGGCGAAGGAGATCAGCTCGGAGAGGTAGAAATCCAGTCGGCAGAGAGGACAGAGCTGAGAAGATGGAAGAGGACGTACATTTCCGTGAAGGAAGATGACCGTTGGTCGATCCAGGAGAGCAGCGTCGTAGGTCTTCTGGGAGAAAGCAGAGACTGGAGGATAAGCCTCTCCGACTGCTGAGTGGTAGGTTGTGCTAGGGCTGAGGTGATGAGAATCAAAGAGAGCGGAAGGTCAGCTTGAACGAACGAGACAACGGCGAGCGAGGGCTGAAAACGAGGTCGAGAGGAAACGTCGACGGACAGAAGATGCCACGCTCCGATAGTCTCTCCGTCCGAGGTCTCGAGATGAAGGTTCCTAGCCTTGAAGGGAGCGAGTCCGTATCGTTCTGGAGTGTTGAAGTTTGCGCTGAAAGGGTAGCGGATGTTGTGCATGAAGATGGCGCTGAAGAAGAGGAAGAGAGGGAGGAGGAGGAGGGAATGGTCAGCTCGCACGATCAAAGCTCGAGCTCGAGAGAACGATGATAGAGCGGAGTGTCGAAGTTCTAGACAGCCTCCATTCCCTCAAAAGGACCTCCCACTGACTCGAGAAGATTCTTCGAGATAAGAACGACGAAGACCAATCGCTTCCACCGAACGCAAGATGGACGAGGAGGAGGAGGAGGGGAGACGATGGAGGAGGACTCACTTTCTCTGGACGACTGGGATGGTGAGAGATACGACGAAAGCGACGTATAGACCTCCAGCGAGAGTGAGCCAGAAATGAGCTCTAGCGAACCATCCTTTGTTGGGATTCGTGTCTGAGGGAAGCCAGGGAAGAAGGACGGAGGAGAAGGTGAGCTCGAGCCCGAAGATGGAGGACGAGCGAACGAAAAGAGCTCACTCTTTGATTCCTTCGGGACAACTTTTGAGTCTACCATGTTGACCGAAAGAAGAGGTCGAGGAGGAGATTTCTATAGTCCGGTTTGAAGCGAGGTGACTGTTTGAGGACGAGGGAGGGAGGGTCGACGTCTTGAACTTTCCCTTTCTTTTGTCTCCTCAACCTGCTCCTTCTCCTCCTTCTCTCCTTTTCGGTCTTGTCTCGAGAATGACATCGCCCTCCTCTTCCTTCTCCTCCCTCCCTCTGGTATCCCCTTCTGTCCCTCTCACCTCTTTGGCGCACGCTCTCCCTTCAGCCTCCTCGACGTCGACCTCTGTTTCCTCCTACCCTCCTTTACCTGCTTCCGGTCCATCCACTCCCTCCGCCTCCTCCTCACCACCACCACCACCACCACCACCTTCTACGACGACGACGTCCTTCGCTGGTTACACTCCTCTCAACGATCCACCTCTACCGAAATCCAGCAAAGCGAAGGGGAAGGCTCGAGCCGTCCAGCAGAGCGATGGTTGGGTCGACCTCGAAAGAGGGGGTCAGCATGGAGCAGGAACAGGCAGCAGGGAGGAGGAAGACGAGGAAGGAGATCGGATGGTCCAGTCTGGATGGGAGAGGATACAAGAGCTCACCGTCAGCGACGACCAAGCTCGTAGCTACCCTCCTATGACGGAGGACGAGAGGGAGGAGAAGAGAATCGCAGACGTGAGTCCCCCTACTACTTTCTAGCAGCTCGAACTTCCTCTCGAGAGATGTATAGAGCTCCGAAGCATACCATCGAAGCGAAGACACAAAGCTAGAGCTGACGGACCTTTCTCTTCTCTCGTTTGCGAACAGACCCTCGCTCTTTGGAAGGAGCGCGATCTCGCCAAACGTCGAGCAGCTCGAGAATCCAAACAACTCAAGTCCTCAGGAGGTTCTCGGTCTTCAGGATCTCTCAGCTCGATGCCCAGCATGCGGCTACCAGGTGGAGGAGGACCAGCGAAGCGATGGAGCATCTGGAGCGGAGGAGAGGTATGTTGACCTTCTCTCTTTCCCATCTCGACCCTCTCCTCCCTCGTCCTCCTGTCTTCGCGTCTCGAGCGTCACCGTTGCTACCCCTCTTTCTCTCATCCCAAGACTTTCATCTGACCTTTCTCTACTCCCTTCTCGTTCGTTCTCATTCAGTCTCCGAACCCTTCACCACCTCCCAACGCAACGACCTTCCTCCCAACCCACACCTCGTCCTCCCAACCACCTCCCTCTTCCTCCTCCGACGCCAACGTCCCAACCTCCTTCAGCTCTTCTTCCTCAGCATCAACCTTCCAACCAGGTCACCATCCCAACATGTCTACAGCCTCAGCCGACTACGAGTACCGAGGCCGGGAATGGATGGGAGGAGCGACCAAGGCTCCGAGACGGAGACGAACAGAGGTTGGGTTCTGGGAGAACTTGTGCGGGACTGGAAGGAACGATCGTGCCCCTGGAGATAGCGTAGAGGATGGGAGTGATGATGATGATGGAGACCAGGTGAGTTTTTCTCTCTTCTTCGTGCTATCTTCGACGACGTGGACGAGGAGAGAGTCGAGAGGACAGGAGGACGTGGGCTGACTCTTGTTCTTTCTCGTTTTTGATGCTCTTTCTTTCGTAGGCTGGACGGACAAATCCCTTCGAGTAGTTTAGGCCTCTCAGTCTGTCCGTTTAAAGTCCACTCGTAAGTTCTACCACTGCGTTCGTCGAAGTCCGCTGGTTCTCGACGACGTCGCGACTGACTCTCCTCTTCTCTCTCCTTCCCTCTTCCTCCCTCAGTCTCCACTGCTTTCCTATTATTCTACTGCCACCGCTGGATGGGTCTCTCCCTGGTTCACGGACTCTGGAGCGCTCCTATCTTTCTTACTTGATCCTGCTCGCGCTGCTTCATGACCCTTTGCTCTCTCTCACCCGTTTTGCTCTGGCCAGAACCTTCTCCCTTTTTCGAGAAAGAAACCCAAGCAGGTTTTCCCGTTCTATACGTTGAGGTCTGGGAGAACTCTCTGAGGAAGAGAAAAACTTGACCCTTGCGATGACGAGTTTTTTTTTTTCCTCCTCGTATCGCAGTTTGATTTGAGCCCGAAGGGGTTCTCAATTTGAAGACTCTTTGAACCCACCTTTCTGTCTGCCCCCAACCACTTCCTTCTCTCCTCCTCCCCCTCTCCCCCCCTTCTCTCCTCTTCGCCACTCGTCCCTTCCATCTGCCCCGCTCTTACAGGAAACGCATACTCGAAACCGAAGACGCCAACAACTCTCTCGTTCTTGGAGGGTCGCTCTCGTTCGACTCGTCCTCGCCCACACCGCCACCACTCCTTCCTTCCCTTCCCTTCCCTTCCCTCCTTCTCCTCCTTCTTCTTCTTCCTCTCCTTCGAACTCGGTCGCCACCTTCACCCTCGCTCGCCATCGTTTCTCCTTCTTAGACACCCAAAAAGAACTCGCTCGTATCTCCCCTAGGCAAAGAAGAAGAAGAAGCCATCCCCAACTCGGTCCCTTCGTTTCTCGCTGGTCCTCCTGCTATCAACGCTCTAGTAAGCAGTCACGCCCGTTTCGTTTCTCTCTTACTCGTTTCCACCGTCGTGCTACCTTCTCGCTTTCTCTTTTTTCTTTTCCCCTTCTTTTCCCTTAACCCAACCCTTTGCGCTTTCCCTCCTTCTACCGTCCTCTTAGAAACCAAACCGCACTGGACTTGCTCTCGCCTTCGTCGTCGACTTTTTTTCTTCCCCACCCCTTTCCTCTCTCCGTTCTTGTCACCTTTTCGCTTAACAACTTCTTCTCCACCGACCTCATTCCTAACCGAACGAGCGAACCCTTTTTTTTCAATTCTTTTTCTTCAAACTCTCCACCCACACCGAGCTCTCCCCTTCCTTCCTTTCCCTCCCTTGTGACTCCCCTTCTTTCTCGCCTCTCGCGTCTAGACGACCTCCTCCCCAGCTCGCTTTTTTTGTTCTGCCTTTGGCTCTTCTTTCTCTCCTTCCAATCCCTTTTCCTTTTTTGCTCTTCCCTCCCCCTCTCTTCCCTTTCGTCTCCCCATCCTTCGTACAACCGTTCCTCCCTCCCCTTTTTGGTCGTTTCTCTCCCCAACCTCCCCTCCTGCGTCTCCCCTCCCGTCGGTTCATGTCCCCAGAAGCAAACAGCGTATCTCAGCAGCAGCAGCAGTCCCTCGAACGAAACGAACGAACCCCTCGCCAGCAGCAACACCCTCGACCATCAACAACAACAACAACGAACGAAACGAACGGAACCGAGTCCCAACAGAGTATAGACGAACCCTCCTCCTCAATCCTTCCCTCCCTTTGAACGCGTCACGAAACCCCTTTGCGCCTCGTTGAAGAAGAACAAAACAAAAAGAAATCAGACACTACCCTCGTCCCGTTTTTCTTTGCGTTTCCTTCTCTCTTTAACAGGGTCCTCAGAACCTTCAGTCGAAACGTCTCATCGGGAACCTAGGAAACAGCAGGTCAGGTCGGTCAGGTCGCTTTTTTTCAACGAACAGCTCCTCCTCCTACTCTTCGACAACCCACTCGCCAACCACCTTCGTTCGTTCGTTCCTTCGTTCTTCGTTTCGCTCTGCTCTGCTCTGCTCTCTTCGCTTTTGGGCTCATCAACCTTCAGGGATCGGGAACTCGCTTCGGGGAATCGGGAAGAGGCAACAACATCAAGGGTCGGGTCGGTCGGTCGATACGATAATCGGGGAATCACGTCTGGCGAATCGAGGGTTCGACGAGCAAACCTGGATCGGGATTCGGATTCGAGGAAGATCGGCTTTCGGGCAGCAGCAGCAAGCGTACGGGCGACGATGGTCTCGACGAGTCGGCGAGGTTGGAGGAGTTGGTTTGGGTAGAGACGGAAGGAGAAGGAGGAGGAGTCTCACCGTGGGGTCATGAGCGTTGAAGAGAAGAGGTTCGTTCCGTTTTTGGTTTCCTTTGAGTGTCGGTCGAGGGGGAGGTGGGCGAGGGGTGGGAGGAGGAGGTTGGGGTTGAGGCGGGAGGAGGAAGAGGTCGAGCAGCTGGTTGAGGAGCGAAGAGAGAGGAACCTTCGTAAGGGGTTCCTTTCCGTGTTCGTCGAGTCGTCGAGTTGAGGAGGAGTGCGACTCTTCGTTCGTCGCTCGTGTGTTTGTTTCTTTTGGCATTCGAAGAGAGGTTGAGGAGGAGCGAGGAGGAGGAGGAGTGCTTTGGCTGGGCTCAGGGAGAGGAGCGAGAGAGTTGGAAGCTCGGGAGACGTAACCGTCGACGTGTGTGGTACGAGGAAGAGAGGTCGAGTGGAGCTGTGGTCTGGGTGTTGGTCGCGCATCCTGGAGGCCGTCGAGCTTCGAGGAGAACCGTCGAGTTGGGTGTTGTTGCGTCTTGGGTTTCTTTTCTTCACCTTCGAGGCGATGGAGTGAGTCCTTCTTTTTCTGACGAGAAACGTTGGGGGTGGGAGTTGGAGGTGTGCCTCGAGTGGAGGACGGGCCGAGTTGGAGCGAAGGAGGTTGGGGAGGGAGTCGAGTCGGTTGTGCGAAGTGGTCGTCCTCTTCTCGAGTTCATCGAGATCAGGAGGGTCCATGAGCTCCGAACGCGTGCCTACTAGGGAGGGAAACTCGTTTTTCCCTCTTGCCTCACCTTCGAGTGCTGTCGTTTTCCTTTCGTCTCTTCCTTTTGATCTTCGTTTTCAAAAGGTTGACACCCTACCCTCCCTCCTTCCCTTCTCTAGCAGCCCTAGTCAAGTCGCTGTTTGTGTTCGTTTCTCCCTCGTGGGCTCCCTCTCAGGCGTCGTCCTTCCTTCGACGGAAGGTCGACGACGGTACGTCTGTTTTGACTTCGACGTCTCTTCGTTGTGCGTTTCTCGTTGTTTTGGAACGTGCTTCTACCACTCCCCTCCCCTCCCTCTGCCCTTGCTTTCTTCCTACAGGAGCTTTGGCTCGTCTCGCTCCCATTGTGGGCGAGACATTTTTTTTTTTTTCGTTCGAGGAGGAAGCGTCTTCGCGACGAGGACGCTTCTTCTCGTTTGAATCATCTTCTCCTTTCTCCCTTCACCTTTCTAGCTAGTTTTCGCTCTTGCTCTTTGCTGTTATCGCATCATGCATTCCTGCCCTACCACTTTTCTCCAGCGTTTTGCATTCGAGAAAGACCTGTTCGAACTCTCCTCGACCTCTCAAGGACGAAATCGAAGAAAGAGAGCCACCTCTTCCTCTCTCTGACTACTCCCTTCGGTCTCTCAAGAAAAAGTTCTGGTAAAACACAAACGCCCCTCTGACTCCGCCTCCTCTCCCCTTCCGCTCCGTCCTCTTCTCAGACCAACTGACTCCTCTTCTTCGGCTACTACTCTTTGCTCCGTCTCTTTCCTTCCTTCCTTTTCAACAACACACGTCCTGATTCCCCCGAGGAGAGTTTTCACTCCTATAACAAGGGCGAAAAAAAAAAAAAAAAACTAACTCTTATCGATCGCGTAATAATCCCTCTCGAATTTGGACCTCCTCCCTCAAACGACGACGACGACAAAGACCCCTCTCTCTTTCTCCCTTCCCTTCCTTCGTCGCTTCAGCAGGACCTTCTATCAAGAAAGCGACCTCTTGAATAAATCCTTCTCCAAACCTCTCTCCTCTCCTACCCGTGCCTCGGGCACTGAGGACGCCTCCCTACCTCGAGCTCGACCTCCTCCCTTCCCTCCTTCTCTTCCCCTTCGAAGCTCGTGTCAGTCTCGTTCCTTTGTCTTCTTTCTCCTACACACGAAGCTGACTCTCTCTCTCTCTCTCTCTCCTTTCATCTGTATTCCCTTAACAGTCCGTTCACGGTGCCGTCGTCGTTGAAGAAGCCGCCTTCCTCTTCGTCCTCCCACGTTCTTTCCTCCCTCGCCTCGGACGTCGACACTCTCTCCCTCCTTCCTCCCCTTCACCTCCTGAAACAAATCTTCAACATCCCCAAACCCTCCTCGCCTAAACTCTTCCTTGCCCGTTTGCTCATCAAGATGGACGGCAGCACCAAGCTCTTCGCCGACGTCCAAAGCAAGAACAAGAAGGTCTACCTCGAAACAGCGACGGACGATCCTACCAACCAACCCGTCCAGAACCCACTCACACCGAAACAGATCCTGGCAGCTCACATCCATATCCATCTCTTGTTCTCTCCAGGTCAGGTGAGTCGGTCGTCGTCGTCGTGCTCGACGAGAAGAGAAGAAAACGGAAGAGCTCGAGAGCTGACCCTCCTTCCCCCGCTTTCCCGTCTTCCTTCTTTCCTCTTGTAGGAGGAAACCTGGACTCTGCTCGAAAGGAAGTTCCCTAAGGCTACCGAACAGGAGTTCAACGCCGCTATCGCTTATCTCGAAATGGTCGTCAGTCCTGCTCTCCTTCCAGGATCGAAGATGGACGTCGCTCGTCCCCGTTGCTGACCTTCGAATCTGTTTTTTTTACAGGACGTGGTCTCGATCGATCCTCACCCTCATCGGTTGGACGAGTACCTCATCAAAGTCGACTACTCCCATCTCACGGATACGCCTCCTCCTCTTCCTTTCCCAAGTTCGTTCTCCAAACCCTTCCCTCGTCGGTTTCCGCTTCCTCCCGCTGACCTTTTTTTTTCGTTCTTCGCAGGCTTCCGGTTCCCAGCTCTCGACACTCCTCTCGGAACCGGAACGGCGTTATCCTCGAGCTCCGTGTCCGAGAACCACACCCCAGCCCGAGCGGTCCGTTTCGTTCAATCCTCCCTCCATCAACACCACGAGAACGCGGCGGGTCGAGGAGTGTTCGGGGAAGGCTTGCAAGGCGAGGAGCTCGTAGAGGGCAGGTGGAGTCATACGCCTCCGAGGTTGAGAGACGCGTTAGGGGAGGAGGATCAGTTGTTGGATTTGGAGGAGGAGGAAGAAGAAGGGGAGGGAGGAGGGTGGGAGGAAGCTCAGGGTGCCGCGGGAGAGGCCGTGGGTGTCGTCGGAGTGGGTTTGGACGGAGCAGCAGGAGGGCTGGTGGGGGGGAAGCATCAGGAGACGAAGGAGGTGGAGGTGGTGCAGCCTCCGACGGTGCTGGTGGTGGGCTCTTCGTGACGGGGAGGAGAGCGATGAGCTCGAGAGGGAGGAGGGAGGCGAAGGGAGGCACGCGTTCATCGCTCGGAGGTCGAGGTTGGATCAGCAAAAATTCCTATCCTACCCTAACCTCTTCAACCGCATCAACCGAAACCTACAGCGACTCCCTTTCCAGCTCTACTCCAACCTCGATGATCCCCTTCGTCGTCCCTCCCTCTTCTCCTCCCTCCTCTCGTCTCCAACCCAACCAGCATTTCCTCCCTCCCTCCTTCTCTTCACCAATCCCATCCCAACCCATCATCCTAGCCCACATCCTCAAACCCTCACCTCCCTCACTCGCATTTCCCAACCACGCCAACTTCCCTCGGTCTCGCTCGCTTCTCCATCCCCTCACGACACCCACCCAATAACGTACCTTCCACTTTTGCCACGCTATACTCCCATTTCTCGAACCCGCATCCATCGTCCACCCTCCATCGTTGTACTTCGCTTTCACGCCATGCCCGCTCTCTCTCTCTCTCTACCCTCTCCTTCTCCCTTCGTTTTTTTTAGGGCTAGCCGAACGAACGAGAGGGTTGTTTCCTTTTTTTTTTTTGTATCTGTCTTAGCTTTTATCATCATCTCATGCCCCACTTTTTTCTGTGTTGACGTCTGGGGAGTTGGACTGGGTTCGAGAAAGACGAGTCGCGTCGCAACGAAAACCAAGAAGGACCGAAAGATCGAAAGCAAAGCAGAACAGAGAACCATGAACATATCTTCTCCTTACAGCTAGACCAACGAACCTAATCGACCGAAAACCCAGACCCCAAAAACCTACTCTTCCTTCCAGATCGTCCGTCGTTGCCGACGCGTCCCCATCGACGCAGAGCTAGATCTCCTTGAGATAGGCACTCGGGACGAGTCCTTCCTTCCCCGATTTGGGATCGCGTCCTTTCCACCAGTCATCGGAAACCTGCGTGAGCCGAGTTGGTAGGGTTGGTTGGGGGTGGGGTGAGAAGGGAGGGAGAGGCAGGGAGGGAAGGAAGGGAGGGAGGGAGGGAGAGGCGTTAGGTTCGGTTTCGAGCGTGGTTGGGAACGAGAGAAGAGGGTGACGAAGCGAGGATTTGGGAGGAGAGATGAAAGGTGAGTTGTCGAAGAGGTAGAGGAGGGTTTGGGTGGAAGGAGGGGAAGAGGAGAGGAGGGAGAACGGAGATCGGACGACGCACCTTCTCGAGAATCAGAACGACCTGCTTGGCCTTGAGTGGGAGATCTCCTGGCTCCTGTGAGAAGGGAGGGAGGAACGACGGGAAAGGTTCAGTGAGCGGAAAGGAGAACGAGAACGGAAAGGAAGGAAGAGGGGAGAGCGAGAGGGAGATGAAACGAACCGAGCTGGCGAAATCGTACATGGCTGAGGACGACCAAAAACGTCAGTCGTGTCGTGCTTGTGTTGTGTTCCTCCGAAAGGAAGGTACGTACCTTCAGCATAATCTCCACCTTCCTCTTCCTGCTCAACCTCAGGCTCCTCGTACGCTGGCGTCGAAGGTGCGACTCGACGTGTGGGAGGAGGAGGGAGGTTCGTCTTGGGTTTGGGGAAGGATCCGTTAGGCGAGGGTGCGGGTTGAGGAGGTGGGACGTAGGGTGCGGCTGAGCAAACGAGAGGAGAGGCGGTGAAGGGAAAGGAGGAGGCAGCCGAAAGTCAGCTCGCGGCGGAGGTCGAGTTGAGTCTAGGATGGAAGGGAGGGACGTACGAGCAGCGTTTGGATCCCTGGAAGGAACAGAGGAAAGAATCGAGGAGATCAGTCTACGTGCTCGGAGGGGTGTGACAGGGGCGAAAAATCGAGGGCACGAGAGAGGGAGGGAGGGAAGGCGGGGAGGGAAGTGGGACGAGAGAGAGGAGATGGGAGTGGGAACTGAAAGACTCACTTGAACATTGTCTTCATAGCTCCCATCTTGCCTGGAAACCGTATATGAGAGTGAAAGAGTCAGTTTCATAGTTCGGGAAGAAGAGAGGGGAGCTTCGAGAGAGGAGGTCGAGGGATGGAATGGGACGAGACCGAGAGAACGAGAGACAACAGAACCAAAGACTCACTTGACGTGTCCAGATGTCCAAACGACTTCCCACTAACCAACCCACTGACTCCCTGCGCTCTCTGCTTCGCTCCTTGGGCGGGAGGAGGAGGAGGAGGAGAAGACGAGCTCGACGCAGGAGGAGGAGCAGCTCCCGAACCCAGAGCTCCGGCCCCGAATCGTCCCAACGCTCCCGATACCTTTGCGTTGGAGAGGAAAGCGGATGATTTCGACTGTGGGTTGGCTGCTGCTTGATGCTGAATCCCTGAGGAGATCATGTTGCCTGTCATTCCTGGGTTCTTTGCAGCGAACGACTGGACGTGGGAAGCTGCCACGCCGGCTGGAGTGTTGTTCGAAGACGCAGGAGCACCTTTCGAGAAGAGGTTGGGTCGAGCGGCAAAGTATTCGTCCATCCTGAAGGCGAGGAGAAACAAAGAAGAAGGGAGAGAGAGCGGTCAGCGAGAGAAGAAAGGGAAGGAAGGAGAGATGGGAAGGAAGGAGGAGGAGGGTTGAGCTCGGCGGGTCCTTACTTACAGGTCGAAGAAAGCGAGCCTATCCTCGTAAGTGAGATTCGCAAAGACCATCCTGGGTTTCTGAACGGGATATATGCGGTTTGATTGGAGGGGGAGGGGAGGTGGAAGTTGGGAGGAGAGCTGTGTCGCTCGGGCGGGTTCGAATGCGTCGAGCTCAGTTTTCAACTCTCCTCCCTTCTTTTGACCTTCAACCTCCAGCAACCCTTTTGGACGAGCTCTTCTAGATTTTCCCCTTTCTTCGGTCAACCAGCCTTCGCCTCGTCAATGGCAAAGTACACCAAATTTGGATCTCCGGATGCTGAGGACTCTGCTCCCAAAGCTTCCACCTCCCAGCTCCCTCCTCCTCCCTCCTCCTCCTCCTTCCCAGCTCCTTCGCCTTCCAAGAAACGACCCCGCTCCCCTTCTTCCACCAACGGATTCGTCAACGGAAACGGGAAGGCTCATCACAACCACACGGTCTCGTATCATCAATCCGACGAGGAGGACGAGCTCGCTTCCAAGCAGCAGCGTCAACAGCAGCCTCTCTCAAAGAAGAAGCGTCGTAGAGAAGGAAGTCTCACCAACGGAACAGCAGGAGCAGATGCGGCGGCTGAGAAAGAAAAGAGGAGAGCTGTAGCGGAGAAGCTGAGGAAGGAGAGGATGGAGCTCCCCATCTGGGCAGGTGCGTTTTGACCTTCAACCTTTCCTTCCTTCCCCTCCGAGCTCACTCGACGATGCCTTGAGCTCGAGCAGTCTCGTTTGAACCTGAAGTCGTGAGAGGATCTTGCTTGCTGACCTCTTCATATCTCTACGTCGCTCTCCTTGGCTGTAAATAGGTCAGGACGCTATCAAGAAGGCCGTTCTCGAGAACGACACCGTCGTGATCCTTGGAGAGACAGGTAGTGGAAAGACCACTCGTTCGTCCTCTTTTCCTCAGCTTGATTAGCTCGAAATCTCCTTCAGACTCTTCTCCACGGGCCTATCTACCTTTCCGTTCCACGTTCTGACCTTTCCATTCCTCTCTATCCTTCCTTGCTCGCCTTCCTCTCCTCCCTCCCTCCCTCCCTCCCTTCCCCCGACCCACTCGTTCTCTCCGCCTTCACAGAGGTCCCTCAGTTCCTTCTTCAACTCCCAACACTTCTCCCTATGAAGATCGCCATCACTCAACCTCGTCGAGTCGCCGCTCTCACCCTCGCATCTCGTGTGGCAGCAGAACAGGGATCCCCAGTCGGAGCTCGCGTCGGTCATTCGGTCAGGTTCGACACGAAAGTCGGAGCCATGACCAAGCTGGTCTATCTCACCGATGGAATGCTGGTCAGGGAGTTGTTGGTGGATTCTGAGCTCTCGTGGGTACCATCTCGATCTTCCTTTCGTCTCGAGGAACAAAAAGACGGTGCGAACGTGGGCTTCGTTTCGTTCTCACGGAAGAGCTGATCTCTTCGACTTCTTCCCTCGTCGGTGTGTCTTTCAGTCGGTATGGAGCCATCATCGTCGACGAGGCTCACGAACGTAACGTCTCGACGGATCTCCTCCTCGGATCCCTCAAGCGGATACAGCGATCTCGAAACTCGAAGAAACCAGACGCGGACGGAAACCTTCCCAACCCGCTGAAGGTCATCATCATGAGTGCGACTCTCGACGCCGAGCGATTCTCGGATTTCTTCAACAAGTGAGTAGCAAATCCATCTCTCTCGAAAGCTTCGAGTCTATGCAGGAAGATCGAGCCTGAGCTGACCTCTCCTTCGACGCGTCTCGTTCGCTCTCTCCTCTCCCCATCAGAGCTCCCATTCTCTACGTTCGAGGTCGACAACATACTGTCAAGATCTACAACACTCTCTCGATGCCTGAGGACTACCAGGAAGCTGCCGTCAAGGCGTTCTTCCAGATTCATTTGGATCAGCCAGCAGGAGACGTTTTGATTTTCCTCACTGGTTCGTTCTCGTCCATGCGCTCCATTCTTCCGGCCTCCTCTCTGACCATTTCCTTCCCCTCGCTCTTTATATCTCGCAGGTCAAGAAGATATCGACAACGTTCACCAGCAAATCAAGGCTCTCGCTGCTCAACTTCTTCCCAGCCAGCTTGCTGTGAGTTTTCGCCGCGTCGACCCCCCTCCTTCATTGTCGTCCCTTCCTTTCCGAGCCCTCCTTTACCCCCCTACTGACTCTTTCAAATCTTCTTCTCGTTCTCTACGTCTCAGGTCTCCATCCATCCCTTCATGGCTGCAACCCTCGGTACTCAACAAACCAAGATCTTCGAGCCTGCTCCTCCGAGAACGAGGAAGGTCATCCTCGCCACCAACGTTGCCGAGACGAGTATCACCATTCCTGGGATCAAGTACGTCATCGACACGGGTCTGTGTAAGGAGAAGAACTACCTGAATCGGAGGGGAACTGGTGAGTCTCGAGCCTCTCAGTGTGGGAGATGATCGAGAGAAGCTCGCAGTAGAGAGCTCGAGTAGTAGCTAATTTTTGTTCTTGCTTGCGTACTACAGGAATCGAAACGCTGGAGGTCAAGCAGATCAGTCGGTCGGCTGCTCAGCAGAGGACGGGTCGAGCTGGGCGAGAGGTTCGTTCAACTTCTTGTTTTCGTCTTCTCTCGAGTCGTCGGAAGCCCAAGCTGACCTCTCTCTTTCCGCACACTTCATCTATTTCCCACTCCTCAGGGTCCCGGATTCTGCTATCGACTGTTCACGGAGAAGAGCTTCAAGCAGATGATCCCTTCGCCGAAACCGGAGATCCTTCGAACGAACCTCGCTCAGGTCGTCCTTCAGCTCAAGGAGCTCGGTATCAAGGAGCTCGGCGACTTTGAGTTCCTCGATTCACCAGATCCCAACTTCCGTGAGTGCAATCCCACCTGCTCTCCGGCTTGACACAACCGCGTTCTCGACCACTTTGAGACGCGTCTCGCTCCCTTTCCCTGGGTTTGACGAGCTCTCGCTAACTCGTTCCTTCTCCATCTCTTGCTTTCCAGTGAACGAATCCCTCATGATCCTCTTCGGTCTCAAAGCCATCGACGAGAACACGGACATGACTCCCCTCGGACACTCGATGCTCAAATATCCTCTCGACCCTTCCCGTGCTCGAATCCTCATTGCTTCCATCGCTCGAGAATGCACCCTCGACATCCTCGACATCCTCTCTCTCTCCATCGAATCCCCAATCTTCATGGAACCTCCATCCACAACGGATCGAGACGAAGTCGCTCAAGCTCGATCTGCCTTCACCCATCGAGACGGAGACCACATGACGATGCTCAACGTGCTGAGATCGTACGAGTCGGTACCTAGGACGGACGTGAAGGGAAGGAAGGAGTGGTGTAAAGCCAGATGGGTGAACGAGAGGGGACTGAAGAAGGCGATCCTGGCGAGGGATCAGATGAGGGGGATTTGTGAGAAGGAGGGAGTGGATTGGAGGACGACGAGTGGGGATGATTCGGAGCCGATTTTGAGGAGTTTGCTGGACGGGTTGTTCGCGAATACGGCGATTCTGAGAGACGGGGAGTACAAGCAGTTGGTTGGGTCGTCGGTGAGTCGTCGTTTCTTGCTTCTTTTCGACGCGTCGAAACAAACGAACGCCGACCGAACCCGCTCTTCTTCCCTTCCTGTTCCTGTCCTTTTCACAGACGGTCAAGATCCATCCTTCTTCGGTTCTTCATTCAAAACGAGCTCCCGCTATCATCTACGACGAGATCGTGAGTTTATCTCGTTCTTCGTTCGTCCTTCCCCTCCAGTCAGTCACTGACCTCACCTTGCTCTCTCTCTCTCTTCTCTCCCTCTTAGGTCCACACCAAGAGCACCTACGCCCGAAACGTCTCCTCGGTCCAGTTCGCCTGGATGCAGGATCAGGCGATGTTCCAGCAGCGATCCGCTTAGACGTCGACCCCCTCGGTCCTTCTCTCTCTCTCGTGCCTCTTTCCACTTTCGCCCGCTCTACCATCTTCGCATTTAGATACAGCCCCTGCTTCTCTGTCTTCTACACCTTCGCTTCGTCTACGGTCTGCTTATCTATCATCTGTATCGCCTTCAATTGCCTTGTTGTCCGAAGCGAGAGCGACATTGGACGCGTCTGACAAACTACGTCTTCGTAACCTATTACTGGACCATGCAGGCTCGCCTGGTAGTCGCTCAAAGGAGCAGCGAACCTTTCTTGATCATTAAGAGGAGGGAGGAACGCTTTGAAGGAGGCGGGACGGCAGAGGCGACGGTCTCATTCCCTGCGCGTCGTCGAAGAATTGAGAAGGCGGAGAAAACAACCACCACTCTCGAAGATACGCAGGAGAAGACTGGATAATACAAAAAGCTTCGCATGGGTGCCATCAGGATCTTCAAGGGAAAGGAAGGACGAAACAGACCAGGAGGAGGGTCGTGAGCTCGAGCCAAACTTAGCTAAACCCCCTCGACACCTCACGCTTGGCTGTTTTTCAATGGGAAGTTTTCCCGATTCTCGCTGGTATATTCTATGCGAGGGTCTCCTTCTCCAGAGCTGTTCAAGTGGAAACGAAAGTTTTTATCTCCCTCGGTGACCGCTTGCTTGCGATCGAACCGTTTTGTTCTCTCCTCGACCTCTCCTTCTCCTCCCTCCCTCCCTCTTCTCTAACAACATCGACCCTCCCTTCAAACCGCTCCTTCGCCCTTTCTCTTTCTCTTTCCCTTCCCCTTACTCCCCCCTCTCCTCTCCTCTCCTCCGTACCGTAGGGCTCCATCCCTCGAGCTCCTCCCTCCTCGAATCTCGCTCTCTTCTCAGCTCAAAGGTCGCCTCCTCTCCTCCGTCATCCCTTTGCTTCGCCCTCCTGTCAAGGACCTTCCATCTCGTATTATCTGGAATCGCTCCCGTAGACTCCTCGGGTCATGCTGTGAGTGCTCTCTTCTGGAGTCTCGACCTGTGAAGGAAGGAGGAAAACAACGAAGGACGAGCTCAACTGCGGCGTTTTGACTTTCCTTCCCTTCCTCCTCTTTTCCTCCCTCCTTCCAGTTATCTAACGAGAGACAAGTTCCCAGTCTGTGAGTCGGATAGGGCTAGCCATTCGGGAGTTGGCGGAGCTCTGGAGGTCGTGGAAGGAGGAGGAGAAGCTGACCTTTGTCTGTTTGTTCGTTCGCTCGACCTCGTCTTTCGCTGCTCGTCGAACAGTCGTCCCCCTCGGAATCATCGGGTGAGGCTCTTCTCTGTCACGATACGTCTTACGTGGTGTACTTCAGCTCTGCTCCGAAGAATTTGGTGGTCTGGCTGGAAAGAGGGAGCGAGAAACATCGCCCTCGATCAAGACGAGCTGCCTTTCGTCGACCTCGCTCCCCTTCCTCCCTCCTTCTCGAGCTCACACCACAGGTCACTCGCGACTTCTCTGCTGACTCCAGTTCACTCTTTCCCACACAGATTCTATCGTTACCTATGGTTCGGAATCCGTCTCGCCGCCATGGCCGCCTACTCTCCCATCCCTCTCCCTGAGCATCCAACGTACCTCGCGTCCGAGGACGTTACCATCATCGTCCCTACCATCGACGCTGGAGAAGAATTCAAGGAGGCTGCCCACAGCTGGCTCGTCGGAAACCCCAAGGAGATCATCATCATCACGGAGGAGAGGATGCTCGGACCTCTGCAAGAGCTCGCAGACGCTGTCGATCCATCCAAGATTCGAGTCCTCACCGTCCCCTTCGCCAACAAACGTCTCCAGATGTCCCACGGAATCCGAAACACCACCACCGATATCATCGTCTTCGCCGACGACGACGCCATCTGGCCACCTACCCTGCTTCCATCGGTACTCGCCTGCTTCGAGGATCAACAAGTCGGAGGAGTTGGAACCTCTCAACGCGTCCAACCCGTCGGAAACAAGATGACCGTCTGGGAGGTTCTCGCCGCCTTCCGTCTCACCATCAGGAACATCGAGATCGCAGCTTCGACTCACATCGACGGAGGAGTGCCTTGCCTCTCAGGACGAACGGCAGCCTACCGAACGGTCATCCTCAAGGATCCCGAGTTCCTCCACGGATTTACCAACGATCTTTGGCTCGGAAAGTACCACCTCAACTCCGGAGACGACAAGTTCCTCACTCGTTGGATGGTCTCGCATGGATGGAACACCTACATTCAGTGCTGCAAGGAGGCCGAGCTGCTCTCGACGATGAAGCCGAATTGGAGGTTCATCAAGCAGGTTCTTCGATGGACGAGGAACACCTGGAGATCCGACATAAGATCGATCTTCACCGAACGACACATCTGGACCAGACATCCCTACGTCGCCTACACCATGATCGACAAGTTCATCAACCCTCTCACCCTCCTCCTCGGTCCCTGCCTCGTCTTCTACCTCCTCGCCAAAAGTCAGAAGGACAGGGACAACGGAGGCTACCATCTCCCTGCTTGGTGAGCTCTCCTCGTCCTCTTTCGATGTTTTCGAACTCGATCTGACTCCTACTTCTATCCTTTCGATCCTCAGGAACATCATCGTCTCGGTTCGTACCGCCTCGACGAGGTTTGAAGTTGATGGACGCGTTCGAGCTCACACCCTTCCTTCCTTTCTCCTCTTCGCTCCCAGTGGTTCGTCTGGCTCACAGCAACACGTTCAGCCAAGCTCCTTCCTCATCTCTGGTACCGACCTCAAGACGTGATCTACATTCCTGCTTGGATCCTCTTCGGATACTATTTGTGAGTTCCCTCGTCTCTTCCTCGACTCTTCGACGCATCTCGACCTTGACTGACCGTACTCTTTTCGTTCCTGTTCTTCAGCGCCGTCATGAAGATTTACGCTCTTCTTACCCTTCACGAGGTTCGTTTTAGCTCTCTCCCTTCCCATCTTTCTCCTTCTACCAGACCCTCGCCTCCAAATTCCCCTTTCGACGCGCTTGAGACTGACTTCTTTCCCCTTGCCCGTCCCCTTCTCACTTTTCTCCGATCTTTTTCGCAGACGGGATGGGGAACTCGAACGGGAATCGCCGATCCAGCAACAGCTACCCAAGCTCTCAAGGATCAGAACGCTCGGGAGAAGCTCGAGGATCGGAACGGCGACGCTCGAGAAGACCTGGAGCTTGGAGGCTTCGGAGGACGACCGAAGGCGAACTAGATTTCTTCTTGTTAGACGAGTACGTTCTCTTCTTGACGTTACCTCCCTCATTTGCTTTGTTCGCTCTATACGTTTCGTTCGGTTTCTGTTTACGACCCTCTCTTTTTCTTCTCTTTCGTACGCCTCCTGCTCTCCCTCCCTTGCTTTCTTACTTCGCTCCTTCTTCAATTCATTCCCTCTATATCTCTCTCTCTCGGACTCTGCATCTTTCGTTGTTTGCTTACACTCTGCACCCTCTCTCTCTTTTGCATCGTTCTTTCCCACCCCGCCGCTCATCCCCCATCCCCGTTGTTTGCTCTCGCCCCGTTATATCCCTTCTTGCTCTTGCTTGGTCCCATCCATACTATTGGCCCTCTCTCGAACGAGGAGCATTCAAGATCCCAAATGCTTCGAGGACGACGCGACGCGACGACGCCGCGCTCGTTGCTTCTCTCTTTTTCCACCATCAAGGGAGCGAACCTTCAACTGTGAGAGAGGTAGGTCTCCCTGTCACCAGTGCTTTGTAGGAATTTCCCTCGAGAATCCGAAGAACTGTGGCGAAAAGACACAGCGCACGATGGAGGAGGCTGGTTCAGTTCGACTTCCCTTTTTCGATCCTCACCCAAACCACCATCCCCCCCTTCTCTCCCCTTCTATGATTTTCGTCTTAAGATACAGCAATCCGACTCTACTTTGAGCTCATTTCAAACATATTCCGATGCAGCTATCATGGCGAGCTCTTCAAGGAGGGAAGGTTTCAACACGTCGTTGTTTTGCACTGTGTGAGTTTCAGTTTCTCTTCATCCTCGATTCATCTAGCTCATCGCTAACGCTCACATTTCCTTTTCCTCGTTATCCTCTCCGGAAATATTACCCTCCTCGACGACAGGTCGTCTTCGTGCTCTTCTTTTGGGGCTTTCGTTGGGGGGAGACGTCGCGTTGGTCGAGAGTTGTGTTTGGGGGTTACGCTGGCTCGTTAAATGTCATCACACTCGTTATGTCTGCAATTATCTTTAAAGCGAGAGACAGAGAGCCGGGAACGTTTAGGATCGGAAGCGAGAGAGGGAAAGAGAACGTGGTTCGTCGCGTCGTGTCGATTCTGACCTTTGCCTTCTTTCGGATCTTTCCCTCGCCAAACTTGCATCCTATCTTGCAAGGAGAGCAGGTGGATTGGACACTAGAAGAGCGTCGAGACTTCCGAGCTTCAACACTACAAGGAAGAGGGTCGGCCTTGCGTAAAATTGACTTCTGTCGCTCTGCCGTCTTCTTGCACTCACGTTCGCATTTTCGCCGACCGAACGTCCATTTCTCGTTCTCTAGCTCATCCAGACTGTGAAAATCCAAAGTAAAGTCCCTCCCAGAATCTTTCTCACATATCCACTTCTTCTCTCTCCCTCGCCTACGCCTTCACCACCACCTCTCATTCTCGTTCCTCACGGCGGACCTAGTCTCGCAGGCCAGACTTATCAGTCTGGAACCTTTTGGCCGATTCTGCATGGAGCCTCAGGTGTAGGAGGAAATGGAAAAGTTTCGCTGAGAGAAGTGCTTGTGGAAAGCAAACGGACAATCTTACCGATGGATTTTTTTCTAGCTGCAAAACTGACAAAGTTCGACTTTCCGAGGGAACGAGAAAAGCTGCGAATTGCTCATCAGTACGTCTCTTGAAAGGAAAGTCTATCCCCCAGCGTCTGGAAAATTTCTAGACCTCTTGCTGCCTCAGGAGATGCGGGATCGGGACGCAAACTTCACGTCGAGGGAGCTCAAGAGAGCGAGGGCGCAGGCGATTCAGGCGCGACGAACGGTGCTGATCTAGAAATTGATATAGGCCTTCTCCCATATCTTCCAGAGCCCTAAAACTGGTATCAGCGACTCTTCTCTGGTAGCACCACGGCCCCTGAAGGTCTGAGATCATTCGAGACATTTTTGACGGCCCCAGCAGGCGAAGCGTCGCTTTTGACGACCCCCTCAAACGGGCGCAATTTTGCTTCTATGACAAAATCCATCGGTAAAGCTGCTCGAAACGATATAAAAAGCTCGCACCTCCGAAGGTTTTCCGATACAGAAAACGGCTGAGGCTCCATGCAGAATCGGCCAAAAGGTTCCAGACTGATAAAGTCTGGTTCGAGTCTAGGCGGACCTCACTCGACGACAACTACGACGTTTTCTCCTTCAATGGCAGCGTTGTCCGCCGCGGGATTCGCCGTCGCGTCTGTGAACTACTCTGGGTCCCTCGGGTTTGGCGAGAAGGCAGTTCAGTCCTTGGTGGGCGAATGCGGAGTTCTAGATGTTTCGGACTCGGTTGGAGTCGTAGAGGAGTGGAAGAGGCTATGGAGAGGAAAAGGAGACGGGAAGGGGAAGCTGTGAGTTCGGCCTTCGCAGACCTCCCAGAAATGTTCATCGATCCCGAATTCTGGTCGAGAACGTCTACTGACTCCAACCACCTTCTTCGTACAGGTTTATCTCGGGAGGATCACATGGAGGGTAAGCGCTGGGAGCAGGGAAACGATCTCACCTCACCGTTTCCGTTGCTGACTTCGTTCTTGCGCCTTCTCCATTCAGCTTCCTTACCGCCCACCTTACCTCGCTCTACCCCGATCTCTTCACCGCCGCCATTCTTCGTAACCCCGTGACGTCCTTCGGAGAGAACTGTACTATAACGGACGTGAGTTTCGATCAGACGCGTCGAGAAACGACCGATCCTCACTCTCGCCGTCCCTCTTCTTTCCCATCTCTCAACTCAGATCCCAGACTGGTAAGTACGTGTCTTTTTTGATCCGTCGAAGACTTGTTTTTGAACTTTCCCTTGCTCTCTTGGACCTCAGGAACTTTGGAGAAAACGGCCTCCCCTTCTCGTTCTCCTCCTCGGATCCTCGACCCTCCCTCACGCCTTCAGCAGAACAATACGCCCTCTTCCAATCTCGATCCCCGATCTCGCGAGTCGGAGACGTCAAGGCCGCTACGCTTATTTTGATGGGTGAGGAGGATCGGAGGGTTCCTCCAGCTCAAACGAAGGTTCGTCTCCTTCCCTCTCTCTTTCCTTTTTCCCTTTTCCGTCTCTTCTTTCCTGACTCAATTTGGCTTCGGATCGACAGGCTTGGTACCACTCCCTCAAAGGGAAATCCGACTGGATTCGAAAGCAAAACGCCCTGCTTCCCGAGGGAGAGCAGAGGGAAGAAGAGCTTCAAGTCGAATGTCTCGTCTTTCCCGGCGAAGGGCACGCCTTGGACGGAGTCGAAGCTGAGATCGTTGGGTTTGAGGCTGGTCTCGAGTGGTTCAGGAAGCTTGCGAAATTCTGAGAGGAGGAAAAGAGAGGAAGGGGGGCATAGGTCGATAACTAGATAGTACGGAGAGGAGATCGAGAGTACAAAAAAGAGAGGATAGAGTACAGGGGAAGCGGGAGCGGTATCTATCTACAACTAGGTTCCATATGAAAGGGAAAGGCGATCAGAGGCTGAAAAGTGAAAATCCATAAAGCAAAGAAGGGAGAAAAGGAAACCAAAGCGCAAACACGAAACGACGCGACGAAAAGCCGCTCAACCGATAACTAACCCGTCCTCCTTCTTCCCCTGAACGGTCTCCCACACGTTCCTTCCCTCCATTCCCTCCCAAATCGACTTCCCTTCGTTCCCTCCCACATCCCCGAGCAGCTCTCGCAACAACGCCTCGTCATGGCCTCCCTCCTCGATAGGCTTCCCCGACAGTCTCGCCCAGATCACCATCCACTTGACCGCGTTTCCAACAGTCCAGAAGTCCTCACTCGTTCCAACGACGTTCTCGTTGTCTCCGTTGAGGGCTGCGTCGAGTCCGACGTCGGGAGCAGAAGGAGCGTTGGGAGAGGGAGGTCCAGGGTTGACCTTGGGAGGAGGAGCGAAGAGGTCGACGACGAAGTTGTTGGCGTAAGAGTTCGGCGACTCATTCTCTGCCTCGAGAACGGCGACGGTCGGCAGAGGACAGATGGAGGATTGTTGGAGTTCGAAGAGGTGGTCGGCGCTGCATATAAGGATGAAAGAGAGTGTCAGTTCGAAAAGCAGCGATTGAGACGACAGAAGATGCTTACACGGCCATGTAGTCCTCAGGCTCGACGAGCCATCCGTTGACTCCGTCTCGAACTTGAAGCGGAATCCCTCCGGCGGACGACGCGATGATGGGAACTCGCTGAAGAAACGAAGAAAGGAGAGAAGAGAACGGTCAGGATGTCGAAGCATTCGAACACGAGTCAAAAGAGATATCCGAGAAACCAAAGCTGACCTTGTGAATGGCCTCAGTGACCTGCGAGGAAAGAGAATGGAAGCGAAGCAGCGGTACGAGTCAGTCATGATCTCTCGACGAGACTTCGGCTTGTTCCGAACTCACCTTGACCTCGAAACCCTCCTTCGTAGAAAGCTGAGTCGCACACCAAGCTCCTTGAAGGATAGCACCGAGGGTTCGACTGAAGGAAGAAAAGGAGGGGAGGGGGAAGTCAGCCGGAGGTCTCGAGTCGAAGGAAGAGAAGAGACGCGTCGAAAAATCCAACTCACTCGCAAGGAGGAACTCTGACGACGCTGACCTGTTAACGGAAGAGACCCAAAGCGCAGGAAAGCCGAGAGAGTCAGCGGTTGAAGACGCAGACGCGTCGAGACATGAGGAGGGAAAACGGAAACTCACATCGCTTCGAACCTGAGAGTAGGCGTCAGAAAGCAGAGTCCCGTGGATCTCCTCAAAGATTGGCTGTCCGTCTTCATTAAATTGAGAATAAAAGAAGGGGAGGTCAGCTTCGGACGTCCGGGGAGACAAGAAGATGGAAGACTCACCAGGATCGTCGACCGATCCGTGTCCACAGATGATGAGTTGAGGGATCTCGGAAAGAGGAGGAGGTTCGGGAAGGTCGTTAAGTTTCTGTCGGAAGAGGAGGTAGGCGGCGAGGAGGGTCGGGATACCTGAAAAAATGAAACGTCGACGTCAGTTCTGTTTCAAAGTCTCGTCGAACTGAAGAAGGGTTCGAAAACTCACCCTTGGAAGGATCGAATCGAGCAACTTGAGTGATGTAAGGTCGAGCCCAGTTGATGACGACTCCGCACTGAGAGAGGGAGAACGAGAGGGAACGAGGAAAGGTGAGTTTCGGGTTTCGAAAAGAAAGACAAGACGAGACGAGCTTGTAGAGGGACGAACTTGCTGCTGAGACAATCGATCGAAGTACTGCTGGTAGTAGATCAAGTCTGCATATCCGATGGGCTTGTTAAGTCCGTCCAAAGGACTACAGGGAAGCGAAAGGAGTCAGCTCCAAGTCGCGTCCTCTCTCCTCTTCTCGGAGGCGACGGAGATTCGAACTCACTCAGTCGACGGAGCCATGTACAAGACGGGGATTCCTGAATCCAGAACATTCTTGGGAACGAAGATCTTGACTGGGTGCTGCATCCGTCGAAAAAGAGCGAAGGACGAGTTCGTTTGGTCAGTCTCGTTTCTCCTCCTCTCCTCGTCTCCCTCGTCTCGTCGTCGTCGGTATGTACCGCTAGGAAGACGTCAGCTCCCTTGATGAAGTTCCAGAGGTAGTCCCAGACCTTCGATGTCCAATGCGAAAACAAACTCGAGTCAGCAAAACGAACGAGCTTCTCGAAGAACAGAGAGCTCCTCGACGCATCTCAACGCACCTTCTTGTGCAATCCATGACCCTTCGAAGCGTCGTTGACGAGACTGGTGTCGATCTGGATGTGACTTCGGTAGGCGATCTTGACTCCTTGGTACCTCTCTCTGATGAGCGGGATGAGAGCGGCGACTGATTGAGGTTCGAAACGAAGGTCAGCGTTCACGAGCGAGAGAGAATGAGAGACGGGGGAAGGTACGAACGTTGAGGGTCATCGACTACGATAACTCGTCCAGGAGAGTCGATAGCTCCGTCGGACCAGAAGGTGTCGAGGTTGGCTGTCCGAAATGAAAACAAAGGGATGAGTCAGTTGCGTCCTCAATCTTCCTCCTCACGAAACGTGAACGAATAAAGCACTCACCCTGTGTCCACTTCTCGAACATCTCCTTATCCCTATCTTGAAGCTCGATCCCAGGAGGGTTAACTCCCTGCCGTTCGAAAAAGCACAAAGTAAGGCGCGTTCGAGTCAGTTCCGTTTCGTTCGTCCCGTCCTCCTCGAAGTGATGATCTCACCTGAAGAACATTGTGGAACCTCTTCTTGGTGATGTCGAAGATCGCAGGATGACCTTCAGGAGTATACCAACGGACGTCTACGCCGTTGAGATGCCAGAGTCGGAGGAGGGCGTGTCTCTGCGAGAAGAACCGAAGAGCGAGTCGTTTGAGTCAGTGATGGGAAGGGAGAGAGGAAATGAACGGAATTAGGAGACTGACCATCAAGGCGACTCCTCCGCCTGCGGAGAAAACGAGGCGAAGATGGCGGGAGAGAAAGATCAGCGTTGGAATCGAGAAGAGCGAAACGAGGACCGAAGCTCGCAGAACCAGGTGAGAACGAACCTTGAGGTGTAGCAGAGAAAAAAGCAGCCGAGATCTTGTTCTTCTTGAAGTGATCCGAGAGCTAGGTTTTCCCAAACTCAACCCAAAGACGCGTCGGGTCAGTCCCGTTCCACCGCCATCCTCAACCTCCTCTCAAAAACTCACAGCAACAAACTTCCTCCACAACCCCTCACTCGTACTCTTCTCATAATCACCCAACCCCACCAACTTCACATCCCCCGCACGGTCAACTTCCACTTCCATCTCCTCTTCTGAGCACTCCACGCCCGTCGCACTTCTCACGCTCACGGCCAACTGCTTCACCGCCGCTCTCACGACCCTCTGTGCTCGATCCTCCCCGTCCGCGTGGGCTGTTTGAGCAGGGAGGAAGGAGAGGTCGAGGTGTTTTCGTTGCCGGGGGTGAGGGAGAGGGATGGTTTGGGTGAGGGAGGTTGGGGAGAGGGGAGTGGAAGCGGAGGGAGCCATGTTGGGTGGGTTGGAGGAGAAGAGGGTTATGTAGAAGGGGATGGCCTAGATAGGTGGGCAAGTGAGTTGGGGTGGGTGGGTGTGGGAGTGGTAGGTGGGAGAGGAGGGGAGGGAGAGGGAGAGGGAGGAGGGGAGACGCGTCGTCAGTTTCTGGAACGACTTTCTCGAGAGAAGACACAAAAAGATCAGCAGCAAGAAAACCGTACATCGAGTTTCGCCCAGATGGTAGGCAAGAGCAACGGCTCTTGAGTGAGGAAGCACGTAGGAGCAGGAGCAGCGAGGGCGACAACTTGGATCTAATTCAGAAAACCAACCAACCCAAATCAGCTTCGTTCCTCTTCCCGTTCGTTCGCTCGACCTCCCAAAGACACTACTAGAGCGTTAAACTTACCTTGTATCTCTGACTGGTCTCAAACTCTCTCAACCTCGTCACCAATCTGCCGACGACCTCCTTGACTCCTCCTCCTCCCTCTCGAAGATCGATGCTCTTGATCTCTCCTCGTTCGGTGTTGATGACTCCGAAACCGTCCTGCACGCATCCAACACAAGCACCAAAGTCAAGGCAACGAAAGAAAGAAAGAAAAAAAGTCAGAAAGGTTTGCTTGCTCGTGAAGAGACGAGAGGGAGATGGGCCAGATGCGAGGAGATGAAGCGAGATGAGACGTTGAAGGAACTCACATAGACAGCGACTGAGAACCTGATATCCTCGTAGCAATCTCCTTGGACGTCAGTAGACGGGACTGCGACTAGATCGAGTCCGATGAAGATATCTTGCAGGATTTTGGCTGCACGACAGAGAAACGAGGGAGGAGGAGAGGTCAAGTTTGGTTGAGTCTTTGTTGAGCTTCGTTTCCAAGAGAGATCGTTCCATCGGAAGGGCCTCTAATCCCGAGTATTCTAGCAGATAGTGAAACGAAGGATCTCAGTATAGAGAAAGAGATCACAAAAACTCACGAGTCCTATGCGTCGCAAAAGAGAGTCGTCTCCTCGAAGGAGTGGCAGACCTCGACACAGGAGGACGTCCTCCGTTGGTGGTCGCTTCTCCGGCGCTGAGAGCAGACACTCTAGGGAGCTTGAGGAAGCCGTTGTCTTGAGGAGGCATGGTTGTAAAAATTGAAGTTGTTTGGTTTGGGGAGATGGTGGTTTGAGAATGAAAAGGTAAAGAGGGAGGAGCTTGAAGAGGAAGGCAGGACAGGGTCAGGAGGCAGCAGAAGGGTTCAGAAGAGAGAGCGCGTCAGAGTGTAGATGTCTGGGCTGAAAGAGGACAGAAAGATCATATTTTTTAAGGACTCGATCTCAATGGAGAGGCGCTCAACTTGAAAAGTTGATCAGTAGAGGCTGAAAATCTGCTCACGAAGAAAACGTTCGTTGAACCCAACGCTTGGCTCCCTTTGAGTTCGAGCTCGCGTCTCGCCCCTCTCCTCCCAACGGCTTCCATCCCTCCTTCTCGCTCTCTCTGCCTTTCTCACCAGATGGGACTCGCCAGTCTCTTGTTTCAGTCGCTAGCGATGGGATTCTCTTCCTTCTTCATGGGTCTGGTTCCGTTGATGTTCAGCTCCGTAGCCAGTGGTGGGTCGCTCCTCCTCCCTCTCAACTCCTTTGGTCTCTCCTTCTTTGCTTTGCTTTCCAAGCTCACCTTTTCGTTCTCGCTCTTGATTACATTCCAGGTAAACGACTCAAGATGGCTTCTACGTTTGGAATGGGACTTCTGGTAGGGGCAGCTATGGTAGTCATCATTCCAGAGTGAGTTTCTTCTTGAAGTTGAGGTCAACCTTCTTTCGCTGATCCATCCTCCCTCTCTCTCTCTTTCTTCAGAGGAATATCTACCATCTACTCCTCCACAGTCGTCCATCCAACAACCTCTCACAACTCTACCCTCCCTGCTCATGCTTCAACGATAACTCCCTCGCACGTCTTGGCCACCTTGAAGGTCGTCCGAGACTCCTCCTCCTCCTCCCTCCCTCTCACGACGCCTGTAGCTCCCAGAGACGACGATCACGATGACGACGACGAGGAAGAGGACGACGAGGATGAGCACGATCACGACCATGGGAAAACGTACGGGTCAGACCCAACGGAAGCTATAGGATTGAGCTTGCTGAGCGGGTTTGTTCTCATGATGCTGTGAGCTTCGACTTCTTCCTTCCTTCCTTCCTTCCTTCCTTCCTTCCCTCCCTGTCGTGCTCTCAACTCCTCTAATCTCCCCACTCATCAACCTCACCTCTCTCCCTTATCAGCATCGAACAATTCTCCCACTCCCACTCGGACGACAGCCCGCTCTACGCCCCCCTTCCAACCAACGAACCATCGACGCCTTCCTCCCCTTCCCATCTCAACGCTCCCTCCTCCTCCACCAACACCACCTCCAACCCTCCTCCTCTTTCTCCCTCGCTCCCTTCCTCCTCCTCTCCCAACCCTCCAACCTGGCACTCCCTCGTCCGCCGCCCTTCAGAAGGTCAGGGTCCAGGCATGGGTTCCGACGACGGCATCTCCCTTCGACCCGAAGACGAACGAGGGGAGGACGCTCTTCCTCGGGAACTCAGTGGAGAAGGAGCGAGGCTGATTGGGAGAGCGGTGGATAAGGTTTCTCTTGGGGATGCCAAGTTGGTGAATGGAGGGAACGGAGGGGATCAGCACGAGAAGAGCTTCAGTGCGACGTTGGGGTTGGTGTTGCATTCCACGGCGGATGGGATTGCTTTGGGTGCGAGTGCGAGAAGTGGGAAGTCCGGGCTGGGATTGGTTATCTTTTTGGCGATTTTTGTGCATAAGAGTGAGTCCAGTTCTCGGCTCGTTCGAGAGGGCGAACTCGGTCGTTTGACTGCGACGCGTCGCTTCCCTCCTTTCTCTATCTCGAAACTCACTGTCACCTCTTCCCTCTTCTCCTCCCTCTGCCTCCCCCTTCGCTGCAGTCCCCGCTTCCTTGGGTCTCTGCACAACCCTCATGTCCGACTCCCTCCCTCGCCACCAAATCCGTCAACGGATCGCTCTCTTCTCCGCCGCCGCTCCCGTAGGAGCCATCCTCACCTACTTCCTCGTCAACCTTCTCGCTGGAGGGATCGAACAGAGTGTACTGATGTGGTGGACTGGGGTGGCGTTGATGTTCTCGGTGAGCTTCTCCTCCTCAACTCCCTTCGAACTCGAGACGCGTCCTTTTTTCTCTTCCTCTCGTCCTTATAATCGCCCCGAGCTGACTCTCTCCCCTCTTCTTCTTTTCGTTTGTGATTCAGGGCGGCACTTTCCTCTACGTTATCGCCACCGTCCTCCAAGACCTCAACCCTTCCAAAACAGAACTCGAGGAACCCAACGCGATCTCGAAACGGCTGAGGATGGTGCTCGTGCTGAGCGGGATGCTGGCGCCGTTGGTGCTGACGAGGTTGGGAGGACATCATCATTAGACGCTCTCGTATGGTTGCAGGAGCTTTTCTTATCTTATTTTTCTGGTTTGCGTTGCTTGTATCTCCTTTTCCGATTGTTCTGATTTCGATTTGCTCTGGAGGAGAGGAGCTTGTAGATGGGATGGAAACGAACTGTCTGACTGCCACGTCTCTCGATCGGCTGAGCTTTGGATTTGTTGGAGGAGGGGAGGGAGAGAAGAGGAAAAGAAGAAGGGGAGAGCGAACGAACGAGGAGAACGACGCGTCTTTCTGGTTCGGACTCGTCTTTTTCAGCGCAACGTCCGAAAGAGGCAACCGACGATCAAAGCTTTGATATTCGGCACCAAACCGATATGACAGAACATCTATCTGAAGCGGCTCACGTGGAAACCATCAGGAGGGGAGCGTCTGAAAACAGGGACAGACGGAGTTTCGACCTGTTCTCCCTTTCAACACCCATCCTCTCTCCCAACTCCTCCCTTCTCAACCCTTCCTCTTACGACACTTTAATGGATCCTCTCGACTTCTTCCATCTTCCTCCACACCTCCCTATCGAAATCAAAGCTCACATCTTGAGCTTTTGCTCTCCCTCCGACCTTGCAATTACGTCCCGCGTTTCCCTCGCTTTCCTCCAACTCTCCTCCTCGATCCTCTACCGACACATTGAGATCGCTGGGTTTGAGAAGCTTTCGCTCCTGTTCTGCTCTCGAGTGAGTCTCGTAGGACTTCTCCAGCTGGTGCGAAGGGAAAAAGATCGCAGCTCAGCGCTCAGCCGTCGGTCTCGAAAGGCTGAACTTCCTGTCGCTCTCTCTTTTCTTGAAGGACCCATCTCTCACTCAGCCTCACCTCTCCCGCTTCCTCGACCTTCAAGGCTCTCTCTCCCTCACCATCCTCGCAACCCCTCCCCACCTGGCCAACTCCCCTCTGCCTCCTCAACTCTTCAACGGACTCCTCCCTCGTTTCAGCCTTCACACCAACAGCCCCTGGAAAAACTTGAAACACGTCCGGCTCGCCAACGTTTCCTCCCTCGGTTTCTTTTCTTCTTCCAAAGTCTTCTTCTACCCTGAAACGAGCGGAAGCAAAATCGACGTGACGTTTGATCTTTCCGAGAGATGGGGGGACGACGCGTACGAGAGGGAGTTGAGAGGGGTCGTGGTCTCAGAGCTGGGCGCAGCAGCAGCAGACGGAGGGGAGAGGGTGGTTGGGCAGAGGTTTGGGAGGGTTACGGTCAGGGTTGGGAGTCAGGAGGAGGGGTGGGAGTTCGAGGAGGGGGTGATGGAAAGGTGGAGGAGGGGCGAGGAGAGAGAGATAGAGGGAGGGCGAACTGGGAGGGAGTGGAGGGTTGAGGTTGTAGGTGAGGAGAAGAAAGAAAAGGCTTTCAAGAGTGGAAAACATAGCGTTTGAGTAGCTATCGTTCGCTTCTTCGAGGGGCTGTTGGATTCTCGACGCGTCGTCTTCGTCCGTGGTTCTGTTTGATTTCGTTCGACACTTCTTTCGGCTCACGACTCCCTCCCTACCATATCTACTAGATCAAGAACATGTCTCACGACTGCCTCCAACTCCCCTGGGTCTACGAGAAACCGAGGAGACGACCGTCTCCGCACTGCTCCTTCGGGTTTCTCAAAGTCGAACATCGAAGCACGCTTGCGAGACCGCCGAGAGAGATAGAATGGAAAGCGGATCATATCGTACCAAGTCGTTGTTGAAAATCGAGAAAGAGAGACGAAACCCAGAAGAGGTACATAGGAGGAGCAGAAAGATACGATTCGAAAACGAGGGAGCCAACGACGCGTCTCGAAAGACGAACCGTCGAAGAAGGAGACTCGAAATCGAAGGGGAGGGGGATCAGGCGAACTAAGATTTGGTAGAGTTTGTATTACGTGGACGCGAGTTGAGTTCTGAGCAAAGGAAGGACTAATGAGTCGGATGAGAAAGAGAAACGGTCCGAAGCGACGAAACAGTTGGAGATCTACTCTAGTTGGACGGGTTGGGACTAATCGAGCTAGCGAGAGTGAATCCGCTTCCTCCCGTGACCTTCTTGACGTTTCGATCCCTTCCTCGTTCGGGTTCGGCGTCGACGACGAGCTGTTCTTCCAGGGACGTGACGGGTTTGACGAGTCGAATCATGGAGAAGGAGAGGAAGGAGAGGCAAAGGAGGGCGAGGGCGATGACGAAGATGGCCTTTGGGAAGAAGGAGGTGGTGTAGGAGTACGTGAGGCCGAAGAGGAGGGCTGAAGGGGAAGAAAGGCGGAAGTTAGCGAACTAAAACGAAACTCGAGATCGAAGGGAAGCGAACTGACGACCGACGACGGCTGAGACCGTTGCTTGAAGAACCTGATACAGGATAGAAGGAGAGATCAGTAAGGTGATGAGTGTGAGAGCAGAACGCGGAGGCGAAGACTTACTGCCATGCCTGATGAAAGAGGGAAACGGAAGACGCGTCAGTTGACGAAGAGGAAGAAGGAAAGAAGAAGAGCTGAAACTCACCTCCGAACAGTCTCCCAGCTATCTTCGTACTCGGAAGCAACGCCAAAGCCATCGAGTTGATCGCAGGTCCGGCTCCACCTGCGAGGAAGGAGAGAGGTCAGCTCAGCCGACGCAGCGGGAAAGGAGGGTGATTTTGCACTCACCACCGAAGGGCGTCAAGCACGTCGCCAGCATGAACTGCCCTGATGACTGAGAGGCAATGATGCCCATGTAGGCGATGATATCGACGAAGAGCGAAACCTGGATGATCTTGAGGTCGAAGCGAGAGTCCGAGACCGTTTTGACGGTCTTGTTGGCGAGTGAGACGACTCTCTCCTCCATCGGAGGGACGTCGTCGACCGAAGGGGAACGATCTCGAGGTGGTTTGACCTTGGGAGTCTTGGGTTTGAAGAGTTTGACGAGTGCTGCGAAAGAAAAGCGAGGAGGAGGAGGTCAGAAAGGGCGGAGGTTGACGGGAGGCCGGCTCAGCCGCCCATCCTGCTACCCTCGTCGGGTTTCCCTCCAACCAGGAGACGGATGGCTACGAGCTTAGAGAAGGAGAGGAAAGAGGATGGACTCACTCGGAAGAACCAAGAGGAGATGCGTGGCTCGAATGGCTCCGATGATGGTCAGGTAAGGTCCCAGTTCCTCTGCGCCCCACGAGAAGATGAACATGACGTATCTGAGATACGATAGCAGAGAAGTAGTAGAACGACGGAAGTAGGGAGGAACGAAGGAAGGAGATCGAGCGTCAGTTCGACCCGCCTTCGACGCGTCGGAAGTCGAAAACGACGAAACGACTCACTGAAACTTGTACATGAACACCCCCATCATACAGAGAATACACGAGTAACCAACGGCTAACCAGGTCAAGTTACAGTTGACCTCTCCCGTCTCCTCGTCCCACCTGGGGAGGAAGATAGACAGAGGAGCGAGGAAACCGAACGTCCTCCTCGCCGCCCTCTTCGCCACTCCCTTCCCCTTCCTCCCAGTAACAGCTCCCGAGACTCCGCTAAGTCTACTCCATCCACTAGCCTCAGCATCAACTTCTCCCTCGTCCTCCCTCTCCCAAGCTCGTTCCGCTTCGTCTCGAGCAAACGCTTCGGCCTTGCTTCGTTTTTGGACCCTGCGTAGGAAGGATCGAGCTTCGGAGGAGAGGGACTCGGGGAGGATGAAGAGGACGACGAGGAGCATGGCGGTGTGTAACATGGTCGAGAAGTAGAAGACCGAGAGGATGTCGCCCGTCTTCTTGATGAGAGCGGTTCCAAGGATTGGACCGAGCGACATGCCCTATAGCGAAGGAGAAGACAAAAAGCGTTAGGACGATCAGCTATTGGAAGGTAACGAACAGAGTAAGAGAACGGTATAGCTCACGAGCATCATGATTCCCCCGAATCGAGAGTAGATCTGAGCTCGAGTTCCGTCTGGAGTCGAGTCGGCGATGTAGCTTTGAGAGAACGAAAAGGTTGAGCGATGTACCTCTACGACAGCCACAGGACAGTATGGTACTCACGCGTTGTTGGTCGCTCCCATAGCTAGGTTGCAGAAGAAAGTAAGAAAAGGAGATCAGTCGAAGTCGACGCGTCTCGAAGACAGAGGAGGGAAAGACGCGACTCACTCGGCATTCCTCCGAGTAGTCCGTCCACAAGAGGTCCAACGATGAGGAAGCAGTAGCCTCCAGGCACGCTCAGAGGGAACTTGGCGGTGGCGAGGAAGATGATGTCCCTGACGAAGAAAGATTACAGAAAAACGAGGTCAGGGAACTGCTCAGAAATGAAAAATATTCAACGAAGAAACGACGAACGATGAGATAATCCCCGTCATAGCGACAGCCATGACTCTATCTCCCGAAAAGAATAGAACCGAGACAGGTCAGCAAAAAGAAGACGAAGCAGGGAAACCGGTGAGCGTCGCGTCGACTGACCTCGTACGACCGAACTTGTCTGATGCTCGTCCCCACCAACCAGTGGTCAACGCAGAGAGAACTCCTTGCGTGATAGTCATCACTGCGGGAGGGAAAGAGAAGAAGAGGCGAGTCAGCAGCACGTTTTGAAGAGAAGACCAGCGCGTCGAGAACTCACTCGTCGTAAATTGAGCGGCTGCTTTCTGAACCTCTGGACTCTTCCTGCACTTGATCTTGTCGACAATGACTCCACCGACGTTGACGGGAGCTGTGATAGACTCGTTGAGGTGGGAGGGAGAGAGAGATCGTGTTCCGAGGTAGGACGTGAATCGGTCTTCGACTCCTTGTCCTGGTTGCTGAGGATCGGGGCGAGGCATCGCAGGGAACGAGGGAGAGGGGATTGTCGAGATAGGAGCGTTCTCAAGCTCGTCTGATGAAGTGGTAGGGTAGTGCGTGAGGCTACAAAGAAGAGAGAAGGCAGGGAAGTGACACATCAGCGACCGGTTTCGACGCGCGGGAAAGGGAAGTTTCTCAAAGGCTGGTCTCGAACAAGAAGAGGTTTTTCTCACCATGCGAGTTGGTTGAACTGGAAAGAACGCGAGAAGAAGAAGGAGGGGTAGAGAGGGCGACATAAAATGCATCAGCGAGCAGGTCGACCGAGGGAGGAACCGACCGAGGAGAAGGAGATTGAGGGAGGGAAGGTTTGGGGAAGGACGAGCTCACCAGATCCGTCTTGGGAGCGATTACCATCCCCATAGAGATCGAATGTCCTACGGTGATGACGAGAAGCCTGGAAAGTAAAACAGAAGCAAAAGCAAAGGTCAGGCTGATGCTCCAAAGCGTCGAGGGAAGAGATCGAGAGAAGAGGAGGAGAAGCGAAGCGGTCTGTCGCTGGGAGCTCACCAGTAGGGCGAGGGTCGTCTAAACCAGGGTCTCCTAGCAATACTTCCCTCCCTAGCCTTCTTCCAATCTACACTGGCCACTCTATCAATCCCATCGTTCTCGTTCTCCTCTGCCTCCTCCTCTGATCCCTCCTCCTCGTCGACCTTCGGCGTCATCCGGTTCAACATCTGTTCGCTCGCTTCTGCATCCATTTGAACGATTCCTTCGACATCGAGGGACTCGAGAGTAGGGAGAGGATGGTAGGATTGAGCGTGAGGAGCATCAGAGGAGTGACGGGTGGAGTGGTGATGGTGGGGAGCTGCAAGAGAGGGAGGCGAAGTCGGAGGGGAGGGAGGTGAAAGGAGGAGGAGAGATAAGCTCAACGTCTCCTTCAGTTTGCTCGTTCTCTATAGCTTGAGAGAGCTTACCTGAGGTAGAACTTGAAGCTGCTGGCATAGTTTCGGACTTGGGAGGCATGCTGACCGATTCCTCGCGAGAAAGGACGTCGAAGAGTTGGTTGGAAGGTGAAAAGGAAAGAGGGGAGGAGAACAGCGTGGGCTCGATTTGGGGGCCGGAGAACCTCATCGGTGGAGGGAGTTGGGCTGTCTACTATTGTTACTGGGAGAGGTGAAGCTTTCCCGGAGCGAAGGGAAGGTGGTGGATATATGTTGGGGTCATTTGATCGAACGAAGTAGAGTAAGAAGAACGAGCGGCAACGACGCGTCGAGGAGGGAGATCCGGTCGTTGCGTTCGACCTTCGCAAAGCTGGTATCGAGTAGCCTGAGAGCGACGAGACCAAAAACAACGAAGGAAGGCCAGTCGAGATTGTGGCGTTGAGCTAAAAGAAAGGAAATGAGAGCGAACCTTCAAGTTGGAGAGAACGAGGAAAACAAAGGAACAACTGAAGCCCCGTTCCTCGTATTCCGCGCATCCCAAGCCTGCGAGGAGGTCAAAAGCGATGAAGAGGAGACTCTTGGGGTCTTCTTCTATGTACTGAAACGGTTGAGGGACTCCGTAGAAGAGCGACCAGGAAGGGGAGGAGAAGAGGTGGGTGTCGAGGCAGGTCGAGAAGTTGGCGTGGGAAAGTCCGAGGGCTCAAAGTCGACTCCAAGGCGACTGCTGCTCCGTTGGGAACAAGACGTGGGATTCGGAGTCGTAGGGTGGAAGAGAGGCGAAGACGAACGAGGACGGGTTGAACTGGGGGAGAAGTTGACTGAGAACGGTGGTCTTGCGGTGTGACGGATGGTTGTGTTTGGAAGGAGGTCGCGCTTCGATGACTAGGTCCTGAACGAGTAGTTGATTGGGAAGAGGGTGTAGATGGAGAGAGGAAGCCATCCAATCGAAATCGGCGACGAGGTGGAAGGTTCGAACGAGGGAGACGAGGTGCGGGTTGAAGGGCTCGTCTTTCGAGGAAGTAGAAGACGAAGAGAGAACCATTAGTCTTGGCCGTTAAGCCAGATGTAGATCCTGCAAGTGTACAGATAGGCTGAAGGAAGAAAGAAGCGAAGGGAGAGACTCACTCGTTGGCAGAAGAAGAGACCCAGCTGCTGCTCTCCTTCAATCTTGACGTCCTTGTGCAGGAGTCGGAAGCGATCTTGAAGAAGCAGAGGCTCACTTGGGAGCAAGTGGCGAGAGTTCCCGTGTCTGCGAGGGAGAGAATGTCCTGATAGATCTTGACGGAGAAGGTTGGATAGAGGGAAGGCGAGGAGAGGGAGAGGGAGCCAGGGAGGAAGAGAGGAGGGAGGAAGACGAGGTCATCTCTCTTTGAGTGGAGGGTGTAGGGGCTGGGTTCCGAGTGCAGAGGATGATGAGGTGAACAGGTGGATCTTCGATAGACCGTGAGAAGATCCTTCTTCTTTCGATGGTGATGGTCGGGAAGGAAGAAGGGGAGGACGAAAGTTGGTCGAAGCTCACACTTTCTCCCTTCCTTCCCTCCGTCGTCCATCCTCCTTGCTCTCACTTTTGCAAGCTTTTTCAGGATGAGCTTCACCTCTGTAAGACCAAACAGTCTCTTTCCTTCCCTCCAGACAGACTCCATTGCTGACGCAGTCTCTCCTCTCGTTCAGTCGGATCCGATCGCCTCCCTTCTCGAGACTCTCCGTCGAGCTCAGGACGGTGCTGCTGCTTCCTCCTCCTCTTCTCGTCAAGCTTCCAGTTCTCAACCTACATCCTCTTCACAACCATACCAGCCCTATCAGTATCCCTCCTCTTCCTCAGCACCTCCAGCGGACGATGAATACGACCCTGCCCAACCTCAGCTCCGTCAACAACCTCCCCCTTCCTACCGTGCGCCAAAGGCGAAGGTCGATCTCAAAGCCCTTTCCTTCCCTCAGAGTCTACCGTATCTTGCACAGCTCGCAGAGGACCCAGAGTTTATCTCGAAGCTCAACCAGGTCCGTCTACAGCTCCCCTTCGACCTCGCGACCTCCCATCCGAGCTGCTCACCTTTCGATGATCAGCGCTGACTCCTCATCGCTGCGTCGAATCAAACAGATGAAGGACGAACAGGATAGACTCGAGAAGTCTCTATGGAAGGAGAGGGAAGCCATGATCAAGGAGTCGAAGAGCAATGTCGAGAAGGCGAAAAGCGTGTGAGCTCTCTGTCTTTTCTCCTCTCTCTCCCATTCGAGTCTTTCCTAAAGTACAACTGACCATAGATTCCTCTCTGTCAAATTTCAAAGAGCTCTCGTATCTGGTCAGAAGGATCTATCTCCCTTCGAGAAGAAGGTTTGCTCTCTTTCGTCCCTTCGTCCTCGCCGAGCTCCTTTCCCTGACCTTTTGGCTCCCCTCTCTCCTCATTCGCAGGCTCTCGTATCTAAACTCGAACAACAGCTTCAACGGTTCCACACCTCTCGTCTTCTCGTTCGTCCTTTTTGGTTCCGTGCCTTCGTCGTCGCCCAACCTGACTCGGCTGTTTTCCTTCTCTTCTTCGCGTCGCTCGCCCCTCAGCCTCAATGGGACGCTCTTCTTCGGAAACAGCAAGTCGCTCTGGAAGCGCTAGGGGTACCTACGATGGGCGCTGGAGGGGATAGGGATCGTCAGAGGAGGGTGGTGGCTGCCTTGGAGGGAATGGTCGGGGAGGATTGAGCGTCGACGTTGAGAGGTCGTACTCGACGCGACGAAGAGGGCAGGAACGCAGATGTAGAGCCAAGAGTGAGCTCAACGCGCTTTTATGTGGCTGTATTCTCAGTAGACGATAAGACTTGGAGCGAATCACCGGAGAGAAGTTGACCGTCGTTCTGATTCCCTTCCTCCCTCCTCGTCCCCAGCAGATCTGCCCCCTTTATCACCCTCGTGCCCAACCTTCGTCAAACCCTGTCATACGCAACCTCAACATATCCCGCACTGCAGCCATCGTCGCCGGATGTCGTCGCAGAACCCGTCTTCGTCGAGCGAGCGCGTCGATCCTCCTTGAGGGAAGCTGCCGTCTCGCTTCTTTTTCGGCAGGGCTTCGAGTAGTAGTCCAGCTCTCTATACAATTTCGCCTCTCTGTCACACTTCCACAACATCTCAGTTCGAAAAAGCAGCAAGAATTTCTTGGCCCTTCAGGTCGGAAAGGGAAGAAAGAGCCCGGCTTGAAAGAGAGCGAGCTCAACCTCGACGCTCCTGACCTTCAACCAGAACAACCAAACGATGCCTCAACTCTCAGGCTCCCAAGTCATCGCTCAGTCTCTCAAGAACCAAGGAGTCACTCACATCTTTGGAATCGTCGGAATCCCTGTTCGTTTCGTGTGAGCTGGAAAGGAAGGAAGGAGAGTGAAGCTGACGTCGATTCCTTCCTTCCCTCTTCTCTCCTTTGCCTCTCTCGATACAGGTTATCGAGGTTCGCTCTGTCCGCCTATATCTTTGGGAAAGTTTCGAAGCTCTATAAGCTGACCTGCCTTCTTTTCTGGCTGGTCTCTAGGTCGCTCAAGCATGTATCGATCTCGGGATTCGATTCATCTCCTTCAGAAACGAGCAGTCGGCATCCTACGTTCGTCCCTCCTCCCTCCTTTCGTCCTCATTTCTCATCTCAAAGCTCATTATACTCTTCTTTTTGACAGGCTGCTAGTGCCTACGGGTATCTTACTGGAAGGCCTGGAGTTCTGCTCGTCGTAGGAGGTCCTGGAGTCGTTCATGGTTCGTCGCCCTCCTTCGCCCACCCTCCCTTCTTTCTTTCCTTTCCTCTTGATCCATACACCCGCTGAGCTCTTGAACCTGCTCTGGAACTTTATCCAGCACTCGCTGGAGTCGCTCACGCAGCTGCCAACTCGTTCCCGCTCCTCATGCTGGCTGGAGCGTCCGAAACCTTTCAACAGAATCAAGGCGCCTTTCAAGAGCTAGATCAGGTTGGATTGTTGAAGGGAGAGACCAAGTGAGTGTCTCGTGCCCTCATTCATCGATCCGAGAGCCTGGCTGATTCGTTCTGCTTGCATTTCGCGCTGCAGATTCGCTGCTCGACCTCCTTCGCTCGGAAAGACGCCGGCGACCATCGAGCAAGCGTACCGAGTCGCCTTGTACGGTCGACCTGGACCTACCTACGTTGATCTGGTGAGTTTCAGTCGTTCTTTCTCTCCTTTTGAGCACGCCTGACGTGCTTTGTCTCTTGTAGCCGGCGGACTACATCCAAGGATCGATCTCGTCCTCGGAGTGCGACTGGAAACCTCAAGTCAGCGACTTCCCTCGAGGAGCAGCTCGTTACGAGGACGTTTCTCGAATGGTCGACCTTCTCGAATCCGCTGAGCGCCCTCTGATAGTTATCGGAAAAGGGTCTGTCCAGCTTCCTCGCTCGTCTTTCTCTTCCAAGAAGAGCTCTGCGCTGACTCGACGCGTCCTCGTCTTCTCCTTTCCCAGAGCCCAATTCTCACGAGCCGAAACTGCCATCCACGCCCTTCTCACTCTGCTCCCCATCCCCTTCCTTCCAACTCCCATGGGAAAAGGCCACATCCCGGATTCCCACCCTCTCTGTATCGCAGCCGCTCGTTCGACAGCCCTCAAAGGAGCCGACGTCGTTCTCGTCCTCGGAGCTCGTCTCAACTGGATCCTGCACTACGGATCCGCTCCCAAATGGTCAGGTCGAGGAAAAGTCAAATGGCTCCGTGTAGACGTCAAGGCTGAGGAGCTCGACGACAACGAACGAGCGGACGTAGGAGTCGTAGGAGACGTCAAGACCGTCGTCGAACAGTTGGTTCAGGAGGTCGTCCGACGTCGTCGAGCAGCTCAGAGTGGCCCATACAAACCTCCAGCTCATCAACTCCAATGGCACAAGACTCTCTTTTCTTCCGTCAAAGTCAACACCAAGAAGAACCTCTCCAAAACCTCCTCCCCAGCCTTTCCTATGACCTACCACCAGGCCTTCTCCCTCATCCTTCCTCTCCTCCCTAAATCTCACATCTTCGTCTCGGAAGGAGCCAACACTCTCGATATCGGACGCTCCTTCTTCCCGGTGGAAGAACCGAGGTCGAGGCTTGATTCAGGGAGCACAGCGACGATGGGAGTGGGGTTGGGTTTTGCGATTGCGGCCGCGGTGGTAGAGAAGTCGGAAGGAGGGAAAGGGAGGAAGGTGGTTGCTGTCGTTGGGGATTCAGCCTTTGGATTCTCGGCTATGGAGGTGGAGACCGCTGTGAGGAACAAGCTGGGGATCCTGGTGGTCGTGATGAACAACTCTGGAGTGAGGTTGAAGTCTTCGACGCGTCGTCTCTTCTTCTTTTCTCCTCCATCGCTGACGGTTGCTCTCCTCTGTTCTCAGGTCTACCACGGTCTCTCCGCTTCAAACTACAACGCTACTCCCCTCGCTTCTCTCCCACCAACAGCTCTCCTCCCCGACGTTCGATACGACCAAATCGCCACGGCTTGTGGAGGAATCGGACATCTCGTTCGGACGCCCGAGGAGCTGCAGAACGCGATCAGGGCTGGGATGGTCGAAGATGAGAAGGTGACGGTGGTCAATGTGTTGATGGATCCTGGGAAGGGAGGCAAGCTGGAGTTCGCATGGCTCGCGAGTGCGAAGAAGGAGTCGAAGCTTTGATCTCTTTTCGTTTGGCCTCGTTCGAACTACTGTTTTTACGCCCACACTTTCATCCTTCTCCCTTATGACCTTATTACGATGTTTCTCCAGTAAAAAACAAAGCTTGGTCGAACGGAAAGACTTCTCGGGAAGATGCAGCCAAAGGGAAGGAGGATCCCGAAAGCAAGAACGCGTCTCGACCTGAGTCGTCCGGTCATTCGGTGCCCAAATCGAGAAGTCCGTGTGTACTGGACAGTCGTTCTTGTAAAGGGGCCTTCTCGCCGCTTCTTGACCCGCTGGGAGGCTCGCTCTAAGCTGAAGTCGGACGCACAAGAGGGGGTCTCTCAGAGCGAGGCTCGTCGATCAACAGATCGCCTCATTAATCTCGGAGGAGAGCAGCGCCTTCTCAGGTTCGCTGATGAGCTCTCGAAGCGAGAGACAAGAGAGAAAGAGGATGGTTGACTTGATATGTGTTCATACATATCTAACAAGGGCCGGGGAGCGAGAAACGTCAAAACAAAAAGGAGAGAGAGTAAAATGAAGTGGGTAGAAGGGGAAACCAACAAGAAAGCATAGGAAAGAGAGAGAGACCGAAAACGAAGCTAGATAGAAGATGAAAGCGTAGTAGTGTGAAGTGGAAAGATGCATAGGAGAGAGAGAAGACGAAAGAGAGAGTCGAGAGGGAAAGGGTTTTTAGGCCTTGACCTTCTTCTCCTTCTTCGCCTTCTTCGATGGGGTTCCCTCCTCAGCCTCGACCTCAGCCTGAGAGAACGGAAATTGAAGAGAAGAAAGAAGAGAGTCAGCGCTCTCGTTCGAAGCTGGAAACGAGAAGAGATGCGACTGACCACCTCCGACTTCCGACTCTTCTTCTCCTTCTTGGACTTCTTGACCTCCTCCACCACGGGTGCTGGTGCCTCATCGACGTCCATAGCAGCAACCTCAGACTGTAAAAATGAACGAAGAAGAGGGATCAGCTCGAAGCTCGAGTCGAAAGTGCGAACGAAACGAAACGACGACACGTACCTTTCGCTTCTTCTTCTTGTCAACCTTCACAACCGTCTCCACCGATCCTCCAACGAGAGCAGTAACCTCAGCGAGCAGAGGAAGAGCGGCCTCTCCCTTCTTCGCCTTCTTAGCCTCCTTTTTAGCTCGCTTCTTCTCGTCCTGTGAACAACCAAAAGAGCGAGAGAGAAACGAAGCAGTCAGCTCTTGTTGTTTTCGGGTGAATCTTCGAGCACGAAGATTCAAAAACGAGAGGGTTTCCCCTCTCATCTTGAACTAGTTAAAAACGAGAGAAGAGAGACGAGCGACGCACCTCCTCGATCTGAGCAACAGCCTCGACGGTCTCGAGCTCCTCCTCAGCCTCGTCAACCTCCTCGTCGTCGTCCTCGTCGATATCAGCGGCGATGGCGTCGAGAGCCTTCTGCATGGCGTCGGCATTCTTGGAGACAGCGGTTCCGGACTGTAGGAGACGAACGAGAAAGGTCAGCGACGAGAAGAGGGAGGGAGTCGAGAAGAGACGACGAAGGACGAACCTCGTAGAAAGCGAGCCTCTCCTCGACCTGAGCTCGAAGAGCCTCTCCGAACTTGTTGGTGGGGACGTCTGCGAGTAATTTGGGGGAAAGCACGCGTCAGCAACGACGCGTTGGAAGAATGAGTGCGAAGAGGGAAGAGGAAGACTCACCAGAGAAGCAATCGATTCGAGCGGCGATGGAACACTTGTTGGCGAGGAAACGAGAGATCCTTCCCTTGTGCTTGGCTCCGGCTCGTCCGATGAAGGTGGAGTGGTAGATGAGACCGTACTGTGAACGAGGGAGTAAAGAAAGAAGAAACGCGTCAGTTCGAGAAGAAAGGAGGAAGGGAGAGAGAAAAAGGGAGGACGGGAAGGCAGGCTCACCTTGGGGGTGTTTCCCTTGGTCTTGAGAGCTCGGAAGAGAGCCTTCTCAGCTCCGAGGATCTGAACCGTCGAGGCAGGGTACTTGGCGAGGTTGGTCAGGGATCCAGCGTGAGAGATCAACCTAGCTCCGATCGTCTCTCCGAGGAGGGCTGAAAGGTTGGGAGCGACGAGGTGCATCTTCTCGATGAGGTAGGCCTTGAGAGCCTTCCTGTAGTCGGCGAGGTGAACGACTCGGTCGGCGAAGTTGGAGATGTTGATGAGATCGATGGGGGCGATGTCGGAACCCATGGAAGCTCGAGCTCCGTCGAGGACGTTCTTCGCTCGAACCTCGTCGTCGTCGAGGATCTCCTGCATCTCCTCGAGGTCGGACTCGGAGAGTCTGCTCTTGTCACCGATGAACTTGGCCATCCTGGCGTACTGATGGTTATCGGGGACAAGTCGGACGAGCTCGGGGAAGTGCCATCCGTACCTGGAGAGCCGAACGAAGGTCTGGTTAGCTCAGAGAACGCGAAAAGAGTGAACGAAAACGAACTCACCATTCTCGCACTCGCATGGCGAAGGTGTTGACGTCCTTGTCGAGCTGATCCGAGAGAGCGATAGCCTGGATGATCATGTTGTCGGATCGGTTGACGTTGAACTATGAGAGGCAAGAAGGAAGGAAGGAGGTGAGCTCGAAGAGACGAAGGGGAGGGGAGAGAGGTCGACGAGGTCGCGCGTTCGACTCGTTCCTGTTTTACGTACCTTCACCTTAGCCCTCGAGTAGGAGTGACCCAAACCCAACTGAGCCTTGAATACATCTCCAGCCTCCATTCCCTTCAACATCTTCTCGGCGTGCAACCTGATTCCTCGAATGAGCTCGAGGGCTGAAGTTCCGGCGTCGCAATCGATCCCCAGCTCGGCCTTGATGGATCCAGCCAGGTTCTTCTCTTCGCACCCGAGAAGGACAGAGGTGGCGGCAGAGGAGGAAGCTCCCTTGGAGGAAGACTTTCCGAGGTTGAGCTCGAGGAGGGAGGCGAGATGAGGGTTGAGGATACCTGGGAAGGAAGAGAAAGAGAGAAAAGAAAAAGGTCAGCTTGAAAGGAAACTCAAAACGGACGGACGACCTCTCTTCCTTCCCTTCCTCCTTCCCTTTCCCTCCCTTCATTATACGACCCCCTGCTCACCAGCCCACCCTTCAAAGAGCTCCTTGTGACCCCAAGACGAAGCAGTATAGAAGACTCACCTTCTGAAACGTCGTTGGCGTTCTCGAGAGCGTGGGCGGCACTCGTGAAGGGAGCGAAGGATTTGAGCTGAACCATCTTTCCAAACTTGTGAAGGTCGGCGAGCGAGTCCTGGAATTGCTTGGTGGAGTTGGCGACCTCATCGTGGAGGGCCACGGTGAAGAGAGCGTACCCGGAGGCAGACTCGTAGAGGAGGTGGGTGAGAGACATGGGGGGGGGAGGGAGGAGAGAGTTGGAGGAGAGGGAGGAGGGAGGAGGAGGGGAGGAGAGCAAAGCTTCGAAAATCTAAATTTTAACATTAACCTCGTTAACAGCAAGTTTTTGAGGCCATCCTTCGACGGAGAGTCCGAACATGTCGTTGATGGCGAGCGAGATCGAGAAGAATTCCGAAGGTGCGAAAAAATGGCGATCCAACTTGAGGCAGGGGAGGGCTGAGGTCGTCGCGCGTCTGAACTCCCTTCGCCTCTTGCAATCAGTGTCAAGACTAAGGAAGGAACAGTAATAGGCGTCTGAGGCCATATCCTTATCATCTACGTATTTTTTTGCCGTTCGACTCTCATAGGAGAAGAGCTGAGCGGGAGAGAACGCTGAGCGGACGCGTCGCGGATCGCGACGATCCCTCCTCCTGCCTCAGTGAAGCTCAAAAGTTGCTCTGATTCGGTCTGATCAGGTATCTTGCGATCTCTAGATACCATCACATGACTCTCGGAACTTGTAACTCCTCCCAGTCTCGGTCAGGTCAAGCAAACGACGCGCTCGCCCGTCTCTTCTTCTCTCCTCTCTCCTGAAACAACGAGAAGATTTTAGCATCTCAGAAATAGACGAGTGTTTTGATCACAGCCCTGTTAACATCTCTACTAATCTCAGAAGAAGTTTTCTCTACGCGATTTTTATCACTCCAGTTTTAAAGTCCGCCTTCCAGCCTGAAAAGTCTTCTCGGTCTGCTCTCCCCTTCCTCTCCAAGAACCGTCAAGCTCCACTGTTCGTCCTTTTTCTTTTCTCCCCCCTCTTTCACTCCTTCACCTCCCCTTCGCCCCTCCAATCCCTCTCCAACTATTTTCGCCAAAGTTAGTAGAGATTCGAAGGCAGAAAAGCTGATCTCGTCCCCTTCCCGCTTTTCGCTCCTTCTTCTCCTTCCCTTCTTGTTCAGCTTCACCGTCAAGAACCACCCCGTTTTCGACTTTTATACTTCAAAATGCCTGGTGTTCGTGATATCTGTGAGTACTCTACAACCTCCTACCTTTGTTGGTTTGCGTCGAGAAGGAAGGAAGGAAGGTAAAGGGACTCGAACGACAAGAAGAAGGAAGGAAATCCTCGAACTGAACTCCTTCTCTCTTCTCTCCTCCCTCTCAGCGGCCGAGGCCTTCATCTCCGCCTACTCTTCCCATCTCAAGCGATCGGGTAAGCTGGAGGTCCCCAACTGGGTTGACATTGTCAAGACCGGAGCCTTCAAGGAGCTCGCTCCCTACGACCCTGACTGGTACTACGTTCGAGCTGGTGAGTCTTCACTTTCCTTTCTTCTCTTTCTCCTTCCTTCCTTCCCCTTTGTTCGTTCTCGTTCCTTCGCGGGAGCGAGAATGGGTCGGAGCTTGCTAGGGCTGGAGAAGAGTCGGTCTACGGAAGAAGGGGATGCTTTCGTTCTGCTTTGAAAGGAAGGAGTTTGGTCCGAGGAGCTTTTTGCGCTGGTCGTCTCCCTCCCTCTTCCCTCTCCTTCTTCAAGGTCTGGGTCGGTGGAGAAGATGACCAGCAGAGAACTTCCAACGACCCCCTTCCTTTCTCAGTGTTCAAAACTCCCTGGACGCAGACCTTCCTCTTCTCCTCTAAATCCCAGCAGGCTGAATCATATTCAAACATGTCCCCGACCCCCTCCCCCCGCTCACCTTCTCTCTTCCCCTTCCTCCCTTCTCTTCCTATCTCTTTCTCCCCCCTACCTTAGCCGCCGTCGCTCGACACATCTACCTCCGAAAGCACGTTGGTATCGGAGCTTTGACCAAGCTCCACGGAGGAAAGCACCGACGAGGTGTCCGACCTTCCCACCACGCCGACTCCTCTGCTTCCGTTCAGAGGAACGTCTGCCAGTCCCTCGAGAAGATTGGTGTCCTTGAGCACCACCCCGACGGAGGACGAAGGATCTCCCAGGATGGACAGCGTGATTTGGAGTACGTTCCTTCTTTCTCTGCCCTGTCTTTCCTTTCTCGAAATCTCTCGCTGACCTTGATCTTCCCTTCCCTATCTCAACAGTCGAATCGCCACCTCCGTCTGGGACACCCTTCAGGAGGAGCAGGAGGAAGAGGAGGAGGAGGAGGAGTGAGTTTCATCTTCCCTTTCTGCCTCGCTCGTTTGTCTTCGACGTCGTCTTCGAACTCTCGCTGACCCTCTCCTTTCTTTCGTTTCTCTTGTGCTTCAGGGAGGAGGACGAGGAGGTTGAGGAGGCTGAGGAGGCCGCTGCCTCTGACGAGGAGTAGATCTTTGCTTCTTAGCTTAGACCTTATCCTTTTCTCTACCCCCACCTCTACCGACTTTTATGTCCATGCGTTTTTTCGCACCCTCAACCGCTTTCTCTCGTTTCGTTTTTGCTACCTTCTCTCTTCTTTGGGCTCTCTTGATGACTTGTTTACGACTAGTCTCGAGAGCCCTCCATCACTGGAAAGATTGGTAGAAACAATATTCGCAAAGAAAAACATATTAGAGAGAGAAGGAAAACGCGACGGCACGCGTCGTCCTCGAACCCGTCTGAGCTCCTTCTCAAGTTCTTCCAACTATCACCCGCTCCTGATTTTTCAACTCACGCGAAACCCAACACCTTGTTAGTTCCCTTTCCTCACTTTCACCTGCGTCTCGAATGGTAGAACACGAAAGTAGAAAAACGTGCGAGCTCATCTCCCTCCCTTCCTTCCCTCCCTCCCTCCCCTTCACTCAGCTTCGACAACCATGCCCGGTTCACCCACCTCTTCTCAATCCGCCTACCACTCGGATGCGGATTTCGCCGCTTCCTCCTCCAAGAAACGAGCTGCTCCTTCGGACGAGGCTCCTAAGGGATCCATCCTCGTAAGTCAAGCTCACCAAAGGGATGAAGCCTTCACAGGGTGCGTTTCTCCTCCTTCCTTCCTGCTAGAAAGATTTGAGGGACTAGAAGAAGGAGCATAGGCTGATAGCCCAACTCTGCTCTGTTCCTTCGTTTATAGATCTCGTTGACGCTCTCGTTGCGAGGATCAAAGAGGTTTGTGCGATCCTTCGACGTGTCCTCCATCTCCCTCGTTCTTGCCGGATTCATTCACTAACCTCTCCGTCTCGGTGCTCATTCTGCTGCTTATACCTTCCTCTTGATCTCTCTCAGCTCGAAAAATCCACTACCACCGCTTCAGCTTCCAAGAAAGCCAAACTCCCAGCCTCAGCTTCGACCACTTCTCTCGCCACTGCCTCCGCCAGTACCTCCAACACTCCTGCAGCTACCAAGGCAGACACCAAACGAGCAACCGCTACCGTCAAGAAGTGGATCACTCGACTCAAGAAGGAGTGCAAGAGCGATTCGTACAAGTTCAAAGGACGTGAGTTCTCGCCTCTTCCCTCGCCGACGCGTCTTCTCTCCTTCTCGGGACTCACTGTTCTTTGCTCCTTTCGTCCATTTCGCTTGCGACAGACGGAGGCAACAACATCAAGTTCGACGACGTCCTCCCCCCTACCGACTTCAAGGCTATCTTCGAGAACCTCGCAGCTTCGTCCCTTCTTCCCAAAAAGCCCGCTTCCGTCGTCTCGGTCTACCAATTCAACTCGTTCGATGCAGTCAAGACCTTCTTCGAGGCCGCGGGAGGAGTCGATGCTGCCGTATGGGAGAACCTCAAAGGGAACCTCTGGACTCAAGGAGGTGAGCTCACGTTCTGATCTCGTCGCGTCTCCGTCGCATCTGACGCCTGAACCGACCTTCGTTCTGCTCCTTTCGCTCGCAGGAATCCGAGAGGGAAAGGCGAGAAAGATCAGGGCCATTGATCTTGAGGCCAGCAAGCTCACAGCTCACTACAGCAGCAACTCGATGAAGGTGAGTCTTCGTCTCAATCCACCTTCTGCTCTCGAAACCGAGCCTGACTCTTGCTTTTCCTCCCCACTCCAGCTCACTCTCGACTTCCAAGTGCACTCTTCGGAGGGAGGTGGCTGGGACTCGGACGAGGGCGGAGGGTTCCGCCTGTATGGAGGGTATTTCTGATCGCGTCTCGTCGTTCTCTCTTCTCCCATATGCCTGTCTTTCTCAGTTTTAGCTCGTCTCGTAGTTCATCGAGCTCATCTATCCTTTTCTACTCCTTACCATATCTCTTACGACCAGTTTTTCTATCTTTCTTGATTGATGACGTTTCTTGAAACTGAAGGAGAGGGAGCCGTCGAGCTCGCTTCGCCCCTCCCTCTTCCCTCCACCCCCCATCCACTCCCAGCCCATCAGTACCTCTCCAAGCATCTAGAGTTGAGACCATGGTATGGACGCCTACAATCTCTCCAACTGCCTTCAGAACCTGACCTTTTTGGCTCTCTCTTTTTTCAGAACAACCACCTCCTCCTTCCTTTCAAGAAGACGGCCCCGTTGCCCTCTCTCCCTGGCGCTCTACGAACGTACATCTCTGAACACTTTAAGACCATCGGCCCCGAGGCCTTCAAGGATGATATTCATCAGTTCGTCAGGCTTCGAAGGGACGCTGTAGAGGGTGGGATTGAGAATCATCGAGAGAACATCGGGAGGTTGATCAAGTGAGCTCCCCTCCTCTTCCTTCTCTCCTTCCTTCCTTCTTACTTTCCCCGTTTCGCAACTGACTCCCATCTCTCTCCGTTGATAGATACCACGCAACTTTAGCCTACCTTCTCAGCAAACTTCCTCCAGACGTTAGTCCCTCTTGCTCCTCTCCTTCGGCTCCATCTTTCCTTCGAGCGAGCTGACCTCGTTCTTCCTTCCTTCGTTCCGTTTCAAGATCAACCAAGTCTTCCCTTACGATCCTACCTTCCCACCAACCTATGCTCTTCATACACCAGCACCTCTACCTCTCCCTACACTCGCTCATGAACGATTCGTGGTTCTGTACAACCTAGCAGCCTGCTTCTCGAACCTCGTTCGTCCCGCCCTCCCATCCCCAACTCTCCGTCCCGACCTCTTCGAGCGTCGAACACCGAAGCTCACCCTCTTCTTCGATTTGTATACGATGCTTCTCAGGGAGCTCTCGAACCTCGCACAACCCCAGACTCTATCAAACGAGCAACAGCAGCCTTCCAAGTTCGTTCAGCCGAACCTCGAGCTCACCACTCTCTCCCTCCTCACTCACGCCCTCTCTCTTCCTTCCTTTTCCCCCAGAACTCTTCCGGAATCTTCACCCACCTTTTCACCCTTCTCCCTTCCCTCCCCAAAGGATCCCTCGAACCTTTTGGATCAGCAGCGTTCGATTTCAAGGAAGGCTACATCGAGACTATGAAGTCCCTCACGGAGGCGATGGCTCAGGAGTGTTTCTGGCAGCAAGCGGTGCATGGTGAGTGTCATGAAGGAAAAGTGGGTAAAGAAGAGTGGAGGGCTGATGTTGGTTGGACTTGGTTCGGTTTGGTGAGGGACAGACAAGTACAAGAACGGGACTGTCGCGAGGCTGGCGATGAAGGTTCGTCTTCCCTCTTCTGTTTTGCTTCCCCTTCCTGTTTGAAAGAGCGAAAAGCTGATTCTGCTGCTGTTGCTCTCGATGATAGGTCTCGGAACTGTACGACCAGACCCTCGTCGCATCGCAGAAGGAGTTCCCTTCGACGGCGAGCCATCTCCCTCCCGTGCGTTCTCTCCTCCCTACCCTCTCTTCCTTTCTCCTGAACTGACGAATGTTGTTGGTATCTACAGGCATGGACTGCTCTGATCACGATCAAGAAGTTCCACTTCTCTGCTGCCGCTCAGTGTGCGTTCCTCGCTCCTCCTCCTCTGTCGTTCACGAAACGAGAGCTGATCTCTTTCCCTTTCCACTTTCGCAGATCGAATGAGTGTCGAGGACCTGGAGAAGAACCGGTGAACTTCTGTTTTTTCCAACTTTCGCTTTCAGATCGAGGAACTGATTTGAGCTATGATCGTCGTCTCGCAGGTACGGACTCGAGATCGCTCGATTGGAGGTCAGTCTGCTCGACGCGTCTCTCCTTCCTCCTTTCTCTTCGACCGTTCTGACCTCTTCCCCTCGTTTCTCTTTTTCCAGGTCGCTCAAGGACTAGCCAAGAAGGCTCTCGACAACGCCAAACGAGGAATCGTCTCTGATCTCGTTATTGCGGACATCAAGGTGGGATTGAACCCGCCTTTGTTTTTCCTTTCCCTGTCCTCACACTCGCCTCAAAATTCGCGGCTGACGCCTCTTCTCCTTTGTACGACGACTTCAGACCCTCTCCTCAACTCTTACCTCATCTCTCGCAAGAGCCAAGAAGGACAACGACCTCATCTACCTCGATCTCGTCCCTCCAGCAGGAGAACTCGCTTCGGTCCAGGGAGCTTTGATGGTCAAGCCTGTGCTTCCCAAAGAGGTGGAGGATAGCCTGGGCTGGTTGATTAGGGAGGGTGGTGGGCTCGGGTGGGAAGGGTTGGTGGATTACGGTGTGCATGTTGCGATTAGTGAGTCTGGGGACGCGCTTCGGGACGAGCGACGAGGCAGAACGAAGGAGCGGGAGAAGACGAGTCTGACCACCCTTTCTTTTCATTCGGTAGGTGTTTACGACGACCGGAAGGAGAGTTTCGTCCGGGATGAGATTGTTGGGAAGAAGGAGGAGGTGGATGAGATCGCTGCTTCGTGAGTCTTCGTTCCCTTCATTCCTCCTCTCCTCTCACCTTCGTTGTTTCTCGATCTCGACGACGGCCCTGATTGACCATCTTGCCACTTCCTCTTCTTCTTCTCCTCTTTCATTACCACATCTCAGAACCCTTCAATCCCTCAACCTCCCCGGAGCCCTCCAAGCCGTCGAACGACCGATGGGCCTTCCTCCTTCTCTTCTCGGCATGGCAGAAGAGGTCCGACGAGAACGAGGTCCTGAGCGAGTTAGGAAGATGATGGATAACATCAAGAGCTCGAGGAGGCAGGCGGATGTGCTGTTGAACGAGGTGAATCTTCTCTGTCCTTGCTCGTGTTCGGCTGTTGACGCGACTGAGTTGACCCTGGTTCTCGCTCTTTGCTTCCGTTCTACTTTCGCATAGGCTCTCGACGTTCTTGATCAAGAAGCTGAGGAGGACGAGGCTCTTCGAGCTCGATACGAGTCTGCTTCGCCGTCGGGACTACGATGGACTCGACCGGCTTCTCACGAGGTCAACAAGCACCTCACTCAGCAAGCCGAGACGTTCAGATCCACTTTGAACCAAGCTGCAGCTAGTGATGGTGTTGTGAGAGAGAAATGGGAGCAGTGGGAGGATCAGATCGAGGTTCTCGGTGGGAACGAGGTTCGTTTCGTTTCTCCTCCATACCCACTCCCTTTCTCTCGCTGACCTGCCTTCTCTCTCTTCCTCCTTCCAGGACGCCCTTTCCAACTCCGTCCCTCGTCTGCCGACAGGTCCTTCTCTCTCCTCGACACCCCTCACTCGCCTCCTTCACACCCTCCTCGAATCCCTCTCCGACCTCTCGAACGCTCGAACCCAGATCGCTTCCACCGCTAAAGGACTCGCTTCGAGAGACGACGTGAGAAGTCTTGTTATCTCGGAAGCCAATTCAATTCAGCGGGACGCTGGAGCTGGGGAAGTGAGAGCTGAGTGGTTCGAAGGATTGTTCGAGAGAGAGCTGAGGAAGTACGAGAGTGCGAGGGAAGAGATGGAAGGTAACGGACGGGAGGTAGAGGTTGTGTTGGAGGAGATCAGGGTGAGTTCGAACGTCATCCTCAACGAGACGAACGATAGAAGGGAGCGAGACGTGAGGCTGACTCTGCTTGTCATGCTTCTGTCTCCTCGAAACAGGTTCAAAACGAGGCTTTCCTCGCTTCCCGACGGACGTCTCCCACGATCAAGGCGAGGGAGAACGCCCTTCAAGATCTGGATCTCGCCTATCATCGGTACAGGGAGGTCGTTCTGAACCTGACGGAGGGAGTCAAGGTGGATTTCGAGCTCTCCCTTCTCTCGAAGCGACGACGCGTCTCAAACTCGTTGCTGATTCTCTGCTTCCTTTTTCACATCAGTTCTATAACGACCTTCTCACGCTTCTGACTGGTTACAAGAACGATTGCAAGGAATGGGTGTGGTCTCGTCGGTCTGATGTTTCGTGAGTGGTCTTCTTTCGTCCTCCTCGTCGAATCCATTTCCTGACCGAAACCCACCTCGCATCGCTTGCTCTCTACAGGATCATCACCTCCCAACTCGACCAATCCCGCATCACTCCTCCTCAGAACCAATCCGCCTACCGCTCTCCGCCTCCTCCTCAGCAGCCCCAACCTCAGTTCTCCCTCTCGCCCCCCTCTCCTCCCGCCCAACACCAGCAGCAGCCCCAACAACACCCCTCTTTCCCCCCACCACCTCCTCCTCCTCGTCAGCAAGCCTCAGCCTGGCAGCCTCCTCATCCGAACTCGAGCGGATGGGAGACTCAGACGATGCCTCCTCCGCCGCCGAGAGAGAGGGAGCGGGGACGGGAGGAGGTGCAGCAGGCTCCAGCTCCTTCTCCTTCGACGCCGAGGAAGAGTGAACGAGTTAGGAAGCAGAGTGCTATTATCTAATACTATCGATGTTTATCTCTGAATCTGTGGATTGGGGTGGCTTCGAGGGAAAGAGAGCAGGGTCGGGCGACGAGTTTGTTTTCGCTTCGTTTCGTTTTCGTCGAGCGTGAAGCTGAGATCGCTGCTTCGTTCGTCGTTAAAAGTCTGAGGCTACCATTGTGGACGTCAACGAGGTTTCTCCAGCACCCGTAGGGGAGGAGGTCAAGAAGAGTCGGAAGTCGGAGGTGCTGAGTCGCGTCGCGCGTCTCTGCTCGTCGAGTCGAGTTTCGTTGCACCTTCGATTCGAGAACGCTGGCTCTCTTTCCTTTCGTTCTCGCTTTTTTTCATCCGGTGCTTCAGGCTGAGGTCAAGGCAGAGAAGGGAACTCTGAAGAAGGAGAAGACAGAGAAGAAGGTCAAGGTCCACAAACCCTCGTCTCTCTCCCGCTCTCTGTCATTTACGGTCTGTACGAACACGCGTCACAGTCAAATGCTTCTTCGTGCCTGTCGCTTAGCTCTCTTTTAGAGACTCAACCAACGAAAAAAAAAAGTCTGAAAACGAGCTGCTTTCCATCGCCCCTGACTCGGAACAGCGACGCCCCTCAACTTGAAATCGAGAGCTTCCTTCTGTTCCTTCCCTTCTCCTGACCTTGAACCAACAACCACCCTTCTCGCACTCGTCTTCTCTTAATCAACTCCCCCGCACTCTCTCCAAAGACCAGGCAGGCCCCTAGTCGCAACCTCGACCTCTCTCCCAACCCCAACCTCCCTTTCGTTCGTTCCAGTCAGGCGGACAACCTCCTCCCTTCCCTTCCACAACAACGAGCGAACCGACGGGAATGGCTACTGCTGCAGCTTACAACATGCCTGGATCTCCTACAGGAGGAGCTTACTCTACCGGTATACCTGGTGGGAACAACAAGAGTCTGAGCAGGAACACCATGAACAGGATATCAGTCTCGGCGGTGAGTCGGGCCCTCTCTCTCCTTCACTTCCCCTCCTCTCGCTCCCTTCGCCCTCGCTTGAGACCCGAAGCTAACCTGCTGCTCCTTCCACGGTGATCCGATATAGATGTACTCTATGGCAGCTGAAGCGGATGTAGAGGTGGATGATGATCTGGCGAAAGGTTCGTTCAAGCTCTCCCTCTTCGCTTCCTTCCCGTCTCGAGCTGATACCGAGTACGACCTTGGTTTTCCCTTCTGCATACAGCCCAGAAGAGACTGAGGGATCTCAAGAGCAAAATCTCGTCTCAATCCAAGAAGAATTTCGTCCTTGAACGAGGTCAGTCTCGACTGCCTTCCTTCCTCGCTCCCCTCTCCTCCCTTAGCCCTCTCCCTCGTTGCCGTTGCTGATCCTCCTCTCTCCTCTCTCTTTTTCGGGGTGCTCGTGTTAGATGTGAGATACCTGGATTCCAGAATAGCGTTGCTTATTCAGAACAGGATGGCGGCTGATGAGGTGAGTTCAAACGAAGGAGGAAGGGAGGGAGGGAAGGAAGGTCGAGCTCGAGAGGGAGAGAGAGAGACAAACAGCTGACCCTTTCCTTCGTTGTTGTCGGTTCGATAGGAGCAAAAAGTTCAAGAACATCTCGACGAGGTGGATTCGGGAGATGGTCAGCATTTGGATGACAAGAAGATGACCGTGAGTCCCTCTGCAATGTCGAGCTCGAAGGCGAAGGGGAGGGAGGGGAGGAGGAGGAGGAGGAGGAGGAGGAACGAGCTCGACTCCTCTCTCCTCCCCGAAGGAAGGTGGTTCGAAGCTGACCTTTCGTTTCTGGTTAAACCTGGCAGGCCTACGGAAACCTCTTCTTCCTCCTCCAAGCCGAACCTCGTCACATCGCTTCCCTCTGTCGACTCATCTCCATGGCCGAAATCGACATCCTCCTTCAGACGGTCATGTTCACGCTCTACGGGAACCAGTACGAGTCCAGGGAGGAGCATTTGTTGCTGACTATGTTCCAGGTGGGTCCGACTGCCTTCTAGAGCTGGTGGGAAAGAGAGTGGGAGCTGACGAGCTTTCGTTTGTTGTTGCCAGTCCGTCCTCTCTGCCCAATTCGAGACCTCAACTGAATTCGGATCCCTTCTTCGAGCCAACACTCCCGTTTCGAGGATGATGACGACCTATACTCGACGAGGACCCGGTCAGAGCTACCTCAAGAGCGTTCTGTCGGAGAGGATCAACAGTCTCATCGAGCACAAGGAGCTGAACCTCGAAATCAACCCGTTGAAGGTTCGTCGTCTCGTCTCTCTTTCCTCACCTCACCTCCCCTCCTTCTCTTCTCGTCTTCATCGATCCCTCCCGCTTACTCTTGCTCTTTTCGTCTTCCTCGGTTCTACAGGTCTACGAGCAGATGATCAACCAGATCGAGGAGGATCGAGGCTCGATTCCGGACAACCTCCCTCGAGGAGTTTCACCAGAGGTCGCCGCTGCCAACCCCGACGTCCAGGGAATCATCCTTCCGAGGTTGACGATGCTCATGGAGATCGCCGATAGCTTCCTTTCGACCATCATCGATGCCATGGAGACGGTGCCGTACGGAATCAGGTGGATCTGCAAGCAGATCAGGAGTTTGACGAGGGTGAGTCCTGTTTCGTTCCCTTCTCTTCGTCGGGCGGTTGAGTTGGAATAGGGTGTTGAGCTGGGTAGATAAGGGCAGAGATGGTGAAAGAAGGGACTGCAGAGCTGACTCTTCGTTCCTTCCGGCTTGGGTTTCGTTCAGAGGAAGTACCCCGACGCGAGCGATTTCGCCCTCTGTTCTCTCATCGGAGGTTTCTTCTTCCTTCGATTCATCAACCCAGCCATCGTGACTCCTCAAGCCTACATGCTCGTGGACGGAGTCCCAAACAAGCACCCTCGTCGGACGCTCACTCTCGTTCGTCCTTCCCTCCCTCTTTCTTCCTTCGACGCGTCGGACTGACTCGACCCAACTCCCTTCTGTTCTTTTCCTTCTTTCGTTCCATGCAGATCGCCAAGATGCTCCAGAACCTCGCCAACAAGCCGTCGTACTCGAAGGAAGCCTACATGATGTCGCTCAACCCTTTCGTCGAGAACAACAAGAAGAGGATCAACGAGTTCTTGAACAGTCTTTGCGACGTCGGAGATTTCTACGATAACTTGGAGGTGAGTGGCTGATTATGCTTCGAGTCAGTCTCGAGAAGGTCCTTTACTGATCTTCCCGCTTGGTCCTTTGTCCATTGTCAGATGGATCAGTATATGACGCTGTCGAAACGAGACTTCAAGATCAACATCACTCTCAACGAGCTCTACGTGACTCAGGATTACCTTCTCAAGCATATCGATACTCTCGTGAGTCTCTCTACCGGTCTTTCATCGCCTCACCGATCAAGCTTTGACTCCAACTGACTTCTCGTGTCCTCTTCCTCTCCTCCTCCCTCCCGTTCTCTCTGTCCCTCTCTCTCTCCTACCCATTCTCTCACCTCCCCCAGGCTCCCAGCGATAAACATCACCTCCGTCTCTGCCTCTCCGAACTCGGTTCCGCTCCTCCCCAAGTGCCTCGAAAGGAGAACCGAGCCATCGACCTCCCCATCTTCTCTCGGTGGGAAACCCCCGTCCAGGACATCACCGCCCAACTCATGTCGGACAACAACGTCACCAAGAACGACATCCTCTTCCAGGAAACCAAATCCATCTTCGTTCAACTCATTCGATCCATCCCTCAACTCGCAGACCGTCGTCCCATCAACCTCGCCAACCTCGCCGAACGAGCAGCGACGGCGAAGGATGCGATGCTCGTGAGGAAGGGGATCAAAGTCAAGGAGATGCTGAGGGAGCTGGAGGAACTGAAGGTGGTGGATTCGAGGGATAACTACAGGTTGATGCAGGAGGAGGTCAGTGCGGAGCTGGTGCATTTGGGGAACATGAAGGAGAAGGTTTCGGTCGAGGCGAAGAGTCTGGAGAGTGTTTTCAAGACGATTGGGGATCATAACAAGTAAGTTCTGCCCTTCTTCGTTCGTCCTTCAGATCCGATGGTGAGGGGGAATCGAGCGGGATGGAGGGGAGGGCGACACGTGCTCGTTCCGAACTGATCTCTTCTTTCATTTCTTTCCACCCTCAGCTACCTCCGCTCCCAACTCGAACAGTACAAATCCTACCTCCAGAACGTCCGGGCCACCTCGAGTTCCAAAGACAAGGCTTCGACACCCGTGGGAGTTACCGCCGTCGGAGGAAAGGAGAAGAAACCGGCCAAGTCGACCGTCCTCGGTCCTTATCGATTCACTCACGCTCAGCTCGAGAAGGAAGGAATCATCATGGAGAGCAACGTACCGGATAACAGGTTCGTCCTCGTCTACGACTCTGATCTCACTCTCTTCGTGCGTTCTTCGTTGAACTCGAATGAACGCTGACCTCTTCTTCTCGTTTTCGTTTCGCTCGTTCGGATAGACGAGCCAACATCTACTTCAACATCACTTCGCCTTCACCTGGAACGTTCATCATCGGTCTTCACTACAAGGGAAGGGACAAGGCTATCTTGGAGATGGATCTCGGGTTGGATGATTTGCTCGAGAAGGTTCGTTCTCTCTTTCCTTCCCTTCTCTCCTTTTCTTCACCCGACGCTGACTTCGAATCCCTCTCTTCGACACTACAGCAAAAGGACAACAACGTCTACCTCGACCTCGAATACGTCCAGCTCAACGTCCCCAAGGTTCTCGCTCTGCTCAACAAGGTCTTCGGGAAGAGGAAGTAAACCTCCGTCCTCCTCGCCGCCTCTCGTCCCGATTCGACTCCATCTCTTCATGACCCGCCATCCATCCACCCATGCCTTACACACGACTCTTACCAATCTTAACCATACTCCCGCAACGTTTCTTGGTCTCTTCTCTTCTCTCGCTCGTCGCCATCCTCTTTTCGTCTTTTTGCTCTCTCCCTTCTTACTCCATCCCACTTGCTCTACCTCGGTTTGATTCTCTTCCCGGCCCTTTACCCTCATTTTCACTACGTACATCGCAACCTTCTATATACCACACCTTCCTTTCTTTTTGCCCCCCTCTTCTCTCTCGCTCTCGCTGGTGCGACTTTCTCCTTCCTTTCTTTACGATGGCTCCCGCTCCTCTTTTAATCTCTATTCTACAAGTCTACCGACTCCGTTGGTCTAGTATGCTTCGCTTTTCTTGTGTTTGTGTTTCGTTTTTTTCGTTCTCGGTTCGCTTTTCTTGAACTCGGCTCCGTTCGACCTTGCCTGCTTTTACTCTAGGATTTCTCACGTTTGATCACTTACGCGTTCGCTTACGGATTCTCTCCCGTTTCTTTGCTCAAGACTTAAATGAAAAGAAGGTGAAAAAAGAGAGCGGAGCCGAACTGAAACAAGAGGCCTGAGCGCTCAGGCCTCTTCCTCGTTGCCCTCCAACGTCCACCTTCCCTTCTCTTTCTCCTTTCCTCCTTTTCGACAACGTCGTCTCGGAACTCAGAGATGAACACTTCGTTGGTACGTATCTTCCCCTCCCTCAACTAGAGAGCTGAAGGGAGAGCACGGGAGGGAGAGACGAGTCGAGCAGGGACCCGGCTGACGAGCTGACCTTCCTCCTTTCCTTCTCCCTTGCCCTTCCTTTCTCCCTGTCTCTTTCTCTGTGTGAACCAGACGCAGAACGCGGTTAACCCCTTGGAGTCCCCTATCAATCTTATCCAGGTAAGCGTTGAGAGAGCAAGGAAGAGGATCCGTTGCTCAAGTTCACCTCCCTCCCGCCCTTCTTCATCCTTTCCACATCCTCTCCCCTCCTTTTCCTCTTCCAGAGAGCTTGGGACGAACTTAGTATGGAGAGAAACAACTATCGGGAGCGATTCTTGCGAATCCTCGAGCTCAGTCGGTTCGTCTCTTGGTCCTCCCTTCGTCTCTTTTTTCTTCAAGTTGAGGCAGATTGAGTACCTCCTTGGGTCTCTATCTGCTCTTGTCTCAGTCCTCGACTTCCGTCAACCACCAATCCGACGCTGCTGCACCTCCTGTTGACCCTTCGAGCTCGGCCACTCGGGCTCCTCTCTCTCACCTCGTTGGCGCTGTGAGCACAGATATCGAGCCTTTTCTGCTCTTACGTGGGTATCTGACAGTTCTTCATCTTCTTTGCCCTCTCCCCTGTCCTCCGAGATCATTCCCACCGTTGAGTCTCGGCCTGAGCCTACTGCTCAAGTGTCTCTCGCCGTCGAGACACAGGGATCACCTGCGAGTTCGTTCCTCGATCAAATCCTTTCCTCGACGATCTCGCCTAACTATTTTTGTCTGGCGCGATTGCAGATCCTTGCTTTCTACAAGCTCGGAGTCGCCCAAGCAGAAGTTCAAGTCTCGACGAAGTGAAGGAGGAGCAAAGGAGAAGGTGTTGACGATTGGGTTTCATCGCCATTTCTCTGCGACCTACTACGTTTTGGCTTACTTGAACGCTCGTCATGAGCTCTGACTTTCCCTGCTTTGAATCGGGACTGAGCGAGAGAGAGAGGGGACGAAGAGAGAGAAGAGGCAGATGAGAGGACTCCGAGCGAACTCAACGACGACGACGACGACTCGGCGGAGGAAGGGTCAAAGTTCCTTTGCGTTTGTACCTTTCGAGGCTTGAAAACTAGACTCGTATTAAGGCATCGCTGCTTCCGCTGGTGATGGGCGGCCAACTTAACAGTAGAGCGAAAGATTGGGACTCGAGACGCGTCGAGCCAAATTTGGCTTTTTCTTCCGGGTCCTGACTGAACCTTTTGCAGTCGATACGGTACTCTTGAGGAACCTGATGATTATGAGCAACTTTCAACAGATTCTCGACGAAAAATTCCGCTAATAGTCCAGATCTACTCTCGCTTCCAAACCACCAAACTCAACACGCGTCTCACGCTCACTCTCTTCGACCCATCCCAGCCCTCCCCTCCCTCCTGCTTGATCTTCTCAAACTGGTCCTTCAGCCAATCTCGCTCTCCGGCGGGAAGAGCAGCTCGGTAAGAGATGACCGGCGAGACAGACGCGTAGTAAGATTCGAGCTGTTGTTCGCGACGCGACGAAGGAACAAAGAACGAGAGTCAGTGCGTCTGTCTGTCCTCTTCCAAACTCGGCCAGAAACTTCAAATACAAGTGAAAAGGGAGACGTTGACGAACCTCGTCCAAACTCATCGTCGTCTTCATCTCGTCCTCAATCTCCTGATCAACCGCCTCGACGCGCCCTTCGTTCGCAGCAGACTGGAGATTCCAAGACCAGACCCCTTCGTTGTGAAGGTATCTATCTCCCTTGTTCCATCCCCACTTCCATCGGCGTGGCGGGAGATTCCAGCTGGAAGAGGGAGGAGGCGATGGGAGCTCGTCGTACAAGGAGTAGGTGTGATGGTTCCCCTTCGATCGATAGGGGAGGAAAGGACCAGAGTATCGATGAGTCCGAGCCCGAGAAGGTTTTCCAGTTACTAGCGTTCTTGAGCATTGTGACGGTTTGAAGCGAAAGGGTTCGAGCTCATCTTTCCCCTTCCGTTCAGCCAACGTTCCAACCGCCACCATCGCCTCCGACAGATTCATCCCCAACTCCTTCTTCTCTGATAATAAAGGGGGACAGGGTGCTCTATTCAACTTGCCGTAAAAACAAGTTCGCTCGCGAAGCAAGGAGGTCGTCGTCGTCGCAGAGGAACCCTCCAGAGGTTGAGCTCGTCCTCCTTCCTTCCCTCCCTCCTCGACTCCACTCCCTCCGCTACGGTCCTTCTCGTTCGTCGGAGTCTCGTATTTGGAGTGAGTGATCCACGAGCCTCACGTTACCGGAACTCTGAGAGCTGACTCTCTTTTCTCTGTTTCGTCAGCAGTCTCGAACCCTTCCCCTCCTCGACCTCCCCTTTCCCTCTTCCCGTCTTCCTTTTCCCCTTCTTACTCTTCACCACCTTCCTTTCTTCCCATGTCGCCTTCCAAAACCAAAAATCCACCTCCCGGGCTCCCTCCAGGCCGAGTTCCTAACGGTGGTCCTGCTCAGCTTCCTCAGCCGCCCTCGTTCAACGGTCAACCTCCTCCCTTCTTCCCTCCAGGCTTCCACTTCCAGTTTCAACAGCAACCACCTCATCCACAAACCTACTACCAGTCCCCTCACCCAAATCCCAACCCTCAACAAGGTCAACAGCAGCAGCAACCTCCTCCTCCTGGGTTCTGGCAGCCTCCAGTCAATCGTCCTCCTCCTCAGCTTCAAACTCCCGGAGGTCCTCCTCGTTCCTCCTCGTTCCCAGGCCCACCACCACCATCACCTCCTCCTCCTCCTCCGAACCCACAGCCGTTCAACTTCCAAGGACCTCCTCATCCTCATCCTCAAGCTCAGTTCGTCGTCGGACCTCTTCCTCCTGGGTTCGTCTTTCAAAACGGCTTCCTCGTTTCCGACGGTCGACCTCCTGGCGGACCCTGGATGCAGAACGGACCTCCTCCGATGGGCTGGATGGTACCTCAGAATGGTGGTGGAATGATGATGCAGCCTGGTGGTGGTGGGTGGAACGGTATGGGAGGAGGAGGAGAAGCCTTCACGTCGAGAGGAGGACCCATCGACGCGTTTGATCCGAATCGGGGAATGGAACAGCTACCGTCTGGATGTGAGTTTCGCTTCAGCTCTTAGTACCCGCCAGTCTTGCTCTCGAAACTGATACTTTGCTGCTCCTACCAGATTCAGGAGCCCGTCCTTCCCAGCTCGTCACGTTCAACGGTCCTCCTCAATTCCACCAACCCTCCGCTCCGTCTTCGCCCACTCGAGCGACCAACAATCAACCTCATGCAGCTCTAAGAACATCGCCTCCCAAACCACAACCCCTTAACCTTCCACCTCCCTCCGAATTCCCAACCTTCGCTCCCCAATCTTCAGGCGTCCCTCCTCTTCCTCCTCCTCACTCGTTTTGGCAGTCGATCGTGGCTCCTCCTCCAGGACAAGCCTCCTCTCCCATCTATCGATCCAAGGCCGTCAAGATTACTCGAGCCCCAACTAAGCTTGCCGTCGCTTCGCCGCCCGGAGTCGTAAAGGGCACGGCCGGGAAGGAGAAGGAGAAGAGGGAAGCGACGAAAGCGAAGTTGCTGCCTCCAGCTTCTTCCGCTGCGAGGATGGACAAGGATTTCCCCCCTCTGTCGAGGAAACCGTCGCCGGAAGCGGTGGAGCCGTCTTCGTCTGACGCGAGCGCGAAGGTGTGCCCTTTTCTCTCCTGTCCCAACTCTGGCTCACGACGCGTCGTTTCGTTGCTGATTGCCTTTTCTACTTCCTCTCCTCAGTCCTCATCTCTTCGATCAAATCCATCTACGGCTCTCAGCTCACCTCTTCGGCCTCAAGACTCCCAACCCGACACCACTTCCGTCGACGCGAAGATCTCGGCTCGAGTCCTCGACAAGTACGTCGAGGTCTTCATCCCCTCCTTCCTCCACGCCCTCCAAAACGATCCCCCTCAGTTTCTTCACCCTCTCGCCGCCCTTTCTCCCTTCCCTCTTCCATCCTACCCTCAAGCTTTCCTCCCTCCTTCTCTCCTGCTCCTCCCACCTCCTCCCTCGGACGATTACCTCCTCTTCAGTCCTCCCGTCTCTCCCGCCGTCGTTCGAGACCTCCCACCACTCGAACCAGCATCGTACAAGGAGCGATGGAAAACCCTACTCGGTTGGGAGCTCGACTCGCTGGGAGAGAGTCTCGGGAAATTGGTGCTCTGGAAGCAGCAGATCTCGGTGGTTGATCAGAGGAGAGGGGTTTTCGAAGTTTTCGTGCCAGGAATTCGAGAGGGCCATCCTAAGGTCGAAGTGGGCGATGTGGTTCTGCTGAGGGAGGTATACTTGGATCTGGAGTCAGGGGGACAGGACGGCTTCCAAGGGAGGGTGGTGGGGAAGAAAGCCAGAGACGGGCTCGTTCGTGAGCGTCTTTCTGCCGCTCTAGAATTCACGACCCGTCAAGGGTTCCGATCTCGATCCATTCGATTGCTGACTCGATTAATTTGCCTCTTTTTTTCCTCCTCGCAGACATCCAAGTCCCTCACCTCTGGCCAGTTCTCTGCGATCCTCATCGACCCATCGAGAAACAACAAGCCTTCCTCGCCGTCTCGCCAGCAGCTGGAACCGTTCTCCCCACTCACTTCAACCTCACCTTCAAGCTCAACGCTACTCCGTCGGTGACCATGTTCGATTCGGTTGTCCTCACTTCGAAGGCTCTCGAGCCCGACTGGATTCGCCGAGTCGACGACTCGAGGGAGAAGAAGGAGTTGGCAAGGAGGTGGTTGTTTCCCAAGCAGGAGGACGTCTCGAACGAGGAATCGGAAAGGCTAGGAGAGCCGATTGAGTGGGTAGACGAGAAGTTGAACGAGGAGCAGAAGGTGAGCCGTTCGAATTCTCAAGTTTCGAAAGACGCGCCCTGACTGACGGACTCTCTTCCTTTCCTCCCGCTCGTTCTCGTATAGACCGCCGTCGCCACCATCGCATCGAAGGTCTCTAGAGTCCCCTATCTCATCTCAGGGCCCTTTGGAACAGGGAAGACCAAGTCGGTCGTCGAGGGAGTCCTGCAGATTCTGAGATGTCAGCCCAACGCGACGATCCTCCTCTCCGCTCCATCCAACTCCGCAGCCGATACGCTCGCCCTTCGACTCAGGAGGACTCTTCGACCGGCGGATATGCTGAGGCTGAACGATCGGGAGAGGACCTTTGCAGAGGTACCAGACGTCTTGTGAGTTCCGAAACGCGTCGTCCTTGCTTTTCCTTGCTGACTCTCGTCTCGTTCATTCGCCTCAGACTTCCTTACTGCTGTTCGTGGATCTCGTCACTCTCTTGTGTACCCCTTCGCATACTGATCAAGCTCTCTTTTTCGCAGACATCGAGTCAGATCATTTCGCTCTGCCTCCCTTCGCACAGCTCATGAGCTACCGAGTCGTCCTCTGCTCATGCCTCGACGCGTCCATCCTCCTTCAAGCTCGAGCGTCAAACGAGGATCTCGGTCTACTCGAGGCATCTACGACTGGAACGATTCACCGAGGAGTTTCGATCGAGCCTCACTGGACGCATCTCCTTATCGACGAGGTTCGTGGCTCACTCTCGAACGGAACCCTGCCTCGAGTCCTCGACGAAGATCTGACTCTCCTTCTTTTTGCTCGATTCAGGCTGGTCAAGGCTCTGAGCCCGAGCTTCTCATCCCGATCTCGGTCGTCCTTCCCTATCGAGGAGGAGATCAACCTCCGAAAAGAGAACCTCAGCTCGTTCTCTGCGGAGATCCCCAGCAACTTGGTCCTATCGTTACCAGCGAGGCAGCTCGAAGCGGCGAGCTCGACGTCTCTCTCCTGGAACGACTCTTCGAGCAGCCGATCTACTCTTCCAAGAGTCAGGTCTTCCCTAGACCTTTCACCAACCTCGTCAAGGTAAGTGAGATCCCTCTGGTAGATGCTGGAGAAGGAGGAACGAAGCTCTTTTCTCGCAGCCGTCGCGTCGCCCACGCCTCTTCCCGCTGACTTGTCCTTCTCTTTCTTCTTTCACAGAACTACCGATGCCACCCCGCCCTACTCATGACACCATCCTCTCTCTTCTATGGAGATACTCTTGAACCAGCAGCCCGCAACGGATCGATCTCTTGGACTGAACTCCCCAACAACGACCTTCCATTTGTTTTCTTCAACACCGTCGGAGATGAGGAGATGGTAGATGAGGTGAGTCTCGAGCTCGAGTTTCAACTGAGTCGTACGTCCGAATCTGACTCTCCTTCTTGCTTTCCCACAGCACGCGTCGTGGTACAACGAGTCGGAAGGGGAACGAGTCGTCAAGATCATTCAGTCGCTTCTCGAGGAGTCGAGTGCTTGCTCTCCTCCCCTCAAGCCATCGGACATCGGTGTCATGGCTCCCTTCAGGGAGCAGGTTTGGCGAGTACGAGCGAAACTTCGAAAGGTTGGACTCGGCTCGGTAGATGTTGGATCGGTCGAGGCACGTTCTCTCGTCTTGACGCGTCTTTTCCTCTTCCGGCTCAACTGACGGCTTGACTTTACTTTTTTTTCCCTCGATTGTACAGGATTACCAAGGCCGAGAAAGTCGTATCACCATCGTTTCTACTGTTCGGTCGAGGGAACGATTCCTCGACGAGGACAAGCTCAAGGGACTGGGTTTGGTCTTCGAGCAGAAGAGGTTCGTCAAGACTCTCTTTCCTTCCCTCGTCCGAGGTATACTGTCCTAATATTTCTATTCCTCTGTCTCCTCTCAGATTCAACGTCGCCATTACTCGAGCCAAGGAGCTTCTCATCGTCGTCGGGAACGCTTCGCTGCTCTCGAAGGACCCTTACTGGGGAGCTCTCCTCGCTTTCGCACTTCGGAACAAGCTGTTCGTACACTTTTTCGACGACGTGGAATCGCTGAGCTCAAGCGGCTCGGCGAGAGGAAGGTGACGGAGACGCGCCGAAAATTGACACCCTCCCTTTCGTTTTCCTGCCTTCTTCTGCAGCTTCATCGGTCCTTCCGTCGAAGGCCTGCAACCCTCGAACACCTACATGTCTCGACTGGAATCCTCGTACCTCAACAGTCGACCCTCCCTCCACGCTCGGAAGTCCAGCCCGGGAGAGCAAGACGGCGACGAGGAGGATGAGGAGGACGAGGCTGGAGCTGCTCTTAGTGGCGCTATGGCTAGGGAGGCATTAAGAGAGGAGGACAACTAGTTTTGTTCGTCTATTCGCTTTGTTCTAGGAACCCATCTCTTCTTGTTCGTCTCTCGACCTTGTTTTCCGCATTCTTTTTTGTTGCCTTCCTTTGTGTTCTCTTCCCCTACTCTATCGGGTTTTCTCACTCTGTTCCTCTTTTTTCTCTCTCTTCTTTTTCTTGGGTTGTTCGTCTCTTCATCTCTTTTCTTCTATATGTGCATCTGTCCTTCCCTCCTCCTCTCTTCGTACCCTTCATCTCTCTCTCTCTCCCACCCTCCTCTTTCACCCCGCCGTCCTCTTCAATCCATGTTGTACCAAAACAGCAACGTACGTAGTTCATCATTCGAATATCCGGTGCGCAGTAACAAGCAAAGCACCCAAAGAAAAGCAAAAGCAAGTTCGGAAACGGTTCGTGAATCCCTCCCCAACGTCTACTGTCCTCCTCCAGGCGCTCCAGGGGCTCCGAACTTCGACGCCATCTCCCTGAGGCTGGGATCGTTCATCATCTCGCTCATAGAAGGAGGTCCTCCGCCGGACTGCATTCGCTCAGCCCTGTTTCGAATCGAAGAAAGGAGGGAAGGTCAGCGAGAGACTCGTCGAACAAAGGACGAAGATGAGGAGGAGAAAAACGTACATGTTTCGAACAGTAGGGTTGTTCATGAGTCCGTCGAGTCCTCCCGAGGCCATCATCTACGAAGGAAAGGGGAAGAGAGAGAGGGAGGGAGGAAGAAGTCAGCTCGAGACGCGCGACGACTTTCCTCGGTTCTTCGTTCGAGGAAATGTGAACGTACCTGCTGCGCCATAGCCATCAGCTGAGGGTTCTGCATGAGGCTGGAGGGACAAATGAAAGCGTCAAAAAGGAAAGAGAGCGACAGAGGAAGGCGAAGGGAGGCAAAGGAAGGAAGACAGGTCAGTCTCAACTTCTCGGTCCTCGATTCGCCGATTCCTTCCTCCTTGCAGCTCGCCCAGCGCCACGCCCAAGCATCCTAACTGCAGAACCAAAGCAAAACTCTGACGTACCTAGCAATATCAGGCATTCCTCCTCCTCCAGCTCCTCCAGCACCTCCTCCGAACATCCCAGCGAGAGCGCTCAAGTCGGGCATTCCTCCCATGGGAGGAGCTCCTCCTCGAGGGGCAGCAACGGAATCCGCCTCCTCGTCCGACTCGGCGTCGTCGTCGTCGGCCCTGGAAGAAGTGGAAGGGAGACGGGATTGAGCGTTGGCGAGAGCGGATCGGAGGTTGGTGTTGGTAGGGTCGAGGAGGAGACCCTTCTCGTAGGCTTGGACGGCGGAGGGGAATTGGGAGAGGGAGTAGTGGGCGTGACTGTCAAAGTGGGAAGGTGAGGGAGGGAGGGAGGCAAGAGAGGAGGGGAGGGAAGGGAAAGGTGAGCTCGACGCGAAGGGACGAAGAGACGGAGGAGGGCCAGAACAAAGAGTTTACTTACCCGAGTCGCGAGTAAGCCTTGACGAACGAGCTATCAACCTCGAGAGCCTTCTCGGCGTCTTCGACGGCCTTGTGGTGATCTCCAGCGGAACTGTAGGCGGCGGCTCGGTTCTGGGAGGAGGAAAGAAGGAAGGAGGACGTGGTGAGCTTGAGCTCGAAAATGAACTCGTTTCACCGGATTCTTGGCTTCGATCAAAGCTGTAAAAAGGCCTCCTTCCATCCAGGAGACCGTAGAAGAGTGCAAGTACAAGAAAGACTGGTATTAGGAAAACTCACAGAGTAGTAAACAGGGTTCCTAGCGTCAAGAGCGATGGCCTCGGTGTACTTCTCGATAGCGGACGAGTACTGCTTGGTGGTCATCAAAGAGTTTCCGGCAGCCTTGAGGGCTGTAGGATCAAGATTCAACCAAGGTGGAGAACAAGGTCAGTCCTTGAGACTCGAAGGAAGAAGAGAAGCGAACGAGTCGAGGAGGGCGACGAGCTCAAAGGGAAGGAAACGGACCTTCAGCAGCAGCCTTGACAGCAGGAGTAGGAGCGGCGGTGGGAGCAGCAGGTTTAGGGAGAGGAGTAGAAGCTTGAGCAGCGGCGGGGGACTATATTGCCACATAAGTGAGGGGGAAGAACGAAGGAAAGAGTCGAAGCGACGTGGAAGGGAGGAGAAGGAAGGAGGTCAGCTCTGTGTCCGAGCGAGCCCTCGAACCGCTCTCTTTCTACCTTCGAACCTCGCAGAGCTGCAGGATATAAGCTAGAAGACGATGAAAGGAGATGGGAACGCACCTTAACACCCGACTTCTCCTTAGTCCTGAGGTAAACGTCGAGCAGGGAGAGCAACGAAGCGGGCTTGATGGAGTATTGCTCCTGCTGAGAGGCAGAGGTAGGATCGATCCCAAAAGCTTCGGCGATGCACTCGACTAAAAAAAAGAAGCCAAGCGATGGAGAGCGTTAGCAAGGAGGGGAAGGAGGTGAGAACGATGGGAAGCTGTCAAGGGGGGGACTCACTGGCAACCTCGACTCCCTCAGCGTCGTCCGACTTAATAGAGTTGTCGTTCACAGAGTCCCTGAGGAAGCCGAGAATGTTGAAGACGAGCTGCTTCTTCTTGAGATCGGAAGACATGGTGTTGGGGAAGGAGAGGAGATGGGTGTTGAAGGTGACGGAGGGTCGAGCTTCGTTTTGGCAGATCGGCTCCTCTTTCACGTGGAAGATTCGAGATCGATTCTCAAAGATATAGTTCGATACTTTATCTCAGCATATCCTCAAGCTCGCACTTTCTCCAGATCTCGCTCAAAAAATACGCAGAAGCTTCGCACAAAAAGCGATCAAGATCAAGCCTTGGTCTGCTTCGACGTCTCGCCCTCCTCGTCCCTCGCCTGCTGATCCTCCTCTATCTCGTCCACCTCGGCCTCCTCCTCCTGCTCTGCCTCCTCTACCTGCTCCTCCAAGTCCTCCACCATCAACCTCTCTTGTTCGAGCTTCTCCATCTCCGAAGCGGTCCTGGCTTCTCGTTGTGCTCGGGCTGCCTCGTTCTTGTAAACGATCTGACGTTCGTTGAGGACGAGCTTGATTCGAGCCATGGAGAGTTGGATCTGAAGAGCGAGCGAGGGCGAGAGCAAGAGAGGGAAGGAAGTTGATCAGCTTCTGAGTGCGATCAGAGCATAGAGCCAATGGAAACGAAAAGGAAAGGAAAGAGAAAGGAACAGTCGAGCTCACCATGTGTCGAGTCTTCTTGGTTCCCCAATCCCTCGTCTTGTCGGCCTCCTTTCGACGGATCTCGGCCTTTTGGGTGTAGTAGATGTTCTTCTCTCGAAGAAGCAAGGCCCAGAGGGTGTGCAGATCCTGGAACGACTTGACTCGGAGCTCGGAAGCTTGCCAGGGTCGGACTTCGGAGGGGAGGGAAGAAGGAAGGAAGGGAGGGAAGGAAAGGAAAAGGTCAGCTTTCCTCCCTCGACTCCTCTTGCGTCTACAAAGCCCCTCCCCCCTCGTACTCACTCATATCCAAAGCATTCTCATCCAGCTTCTCCATCGTCAAAGCCTCCCCGGTCTTTGGATCCCTATGGAAGAAGGCCCAGAGAGGGTGATCCGGATCGACCTCGATCTCGTCCTTGTACTGCCGCTTGACTACGAATTTCGGGATAGGGTTGGTTCTAGGGAGAAGGGAAGGAGGGTAGAGTTTCCCTGTTGTCGGGTCGATGAAGTCGGTTGCGTCCTGGGAGACTGGACGTTGAGTTCTGGGAGGTTCAAAGACGAGAGGCTCATGAGAAGAGGGTTTCATCGTTCGTGCAGGTTCGTCGTCGTCGTCCTCCTCCTCGGATTCTTTGGCGATGGAAGTTTCCTCGGGAGAAGAGTCGTCGGTTTTGGTGAGAGAGGAGGAGGGGTTCGAGGAGGAAGAAGGGAGGAAGGAAGGGAGGGAGGAGGAGAGGGAACGTCGAGAGGAGGGGAGGAGCGAGGAAGGAGCGAGGAAGGAGGTTGAAGCGTGCGAGGAAGACGAAGAAGAGAGGTTGGAGAGGATCCGAGGAGTGGTGGAGAAGAGTCGGGCCAACATCTTCTTTGCTTTGAGCGAAGGGTGAACGTTGGGAGACAGAAAGGAGAGGGAGGGAAGGAGAGGAAGGTCACTTTTGAAAACGAGGAGGGCCGAAGGGTCAAGCTCACCTCCTCCCTTCCTTCCTCTTCAACGTCCAGCATCTCAATTCGCCAACGAGTCCTCTTTAGACCCTTCATGAGCTAAGAACTCCTCTATACAAGACCTCAACTTCATTGAAAACAATCTCTTCCCCGCTTGGAACGAGCTCTTCAATGACCTCCTCTTTCCTCCCTCCTCCAACTCTCCCTCCTCCTCCCCTCCTCGACTTCAGCTCCTCCACGATGCTCCCAACAAGAGGAATCGCCTCCCTCACCGTCACTACTCCAACCTCCTCCAACCAAACCTTTGACTGGTCTTCAGCAGCAACTTCTCGTCCATCTTCAGCAGCGAGAGGAGAGGTCAAACCGAGCAGATGGAGGTCGCGAGAGTTCAGGTTGTACGAGCTCGTCGTTTGCGTAGGAGTCGCCATGTTGACTTGGGTGGGAGTCGAACTGGGTCGTGAGTGGATCTGCGGACTTCTCGCATATGGCTTTGAAGAAGGGGAGCTTACTTGCTCGCTCTCGTTTGGTCCTCACAGCGTCTCATCCCAACTTTCGTCTCTACTCGCAACGACTCTCTCGTGGTTGGATCCCTGGAAGATTTATTGTGAGACCCTCATGCTCATATATCACTTCTCTATCCCCTTGACTTACTAAATCCTCTCTTTGGTGCTTCCCAGGACGCCTCCGACCCTCAATACTCAACCTTCCGTTCCAACATCCCCTCCCTCCTAGGTCTCTCCCTCTCCTTCCTCGCCTTCCGCTACATCTTCGTCTCCTCCTCCTCCCCCTCCTCCTCCTCTACCATTTCAACGCCTGCCCTTCACGCATCGAGACCTTGGTGGAAAATCCAACGTACCACCTTTCTCACGAGCTTCGCTCTCCTCAGCCTGACGGTGATGCACGGCACATCCGTTCTCAAGATCTTGGTGATCCTGTGGGCCAACTATGAGCTTAGTAAGAGGTGGGCTGGGAAGAAGTGGGGAGTAGCCGGCACGTGGGTGTTTAATGTGTTGGTGTTGGTGGGGAATGAGTGGACTGGAGGGTGGAGATTCGGGACGGGAGGATGGACGGTGAGTCGCGTTTTTTTGGGTTGCGTTTGTTGTTTTGGGGAAGGGAAGGGAGTCGAAGGACGAGTTGAGGCTGGTAAGATGTGTATCCTGTAGATTCTGCAGCTGTGTGAAGTCGAGCGAAGGGCGTTGCCTGACCTTCGTTGTGCTTTTGGGGTTTCGACGCGCCGCCGAACAGACCTCCTTCGAAGGACTCCTCCCTCGTTGGCACGTCAGCTTCAACATTACCGCTCTGAGGCTGATCTCATTCGGCATCGATCATCACTGGGCTGTACTCGCATCGACCTCGAATGCTCCTCCCATAGAACTTCAACAACCCTCGTCGGATGTACGTTCGACGTTTCACGTGTCTCGTCTTCTCTCATCGACCCCGGCCTACCTAAACTTACCGGGCTGACTCATATCCTGCTTCTATATCTCGATGCGTCCAAATAATCCCACAGAACCCTCAGCACTCCCATCCTACTCCTCCTCCAACGGAACGCCAACGATCTTCAACTTCCCATCCTCTCTCAACCTACGAGGACTTCTCAACCTACCTCTCCTACGTTCTCTACTCACCTCTTTACGTCGCCGGACCCATTATCACGTTCAACAACTTCCAGTCGCAGGTCCGTTCTTCTTCCGTCCATCTTCTCCTTCGGTCCTGACCATCCCTCTTCGTTTCTCCTCCAGATCCTCAACCCTTCTCCTATCCCCTCTCGAATGATCTTCAAATACCTCATCCGCTTCGTCTTCTCTGTCCTTACGATGGAGATCCTCCTCCACTACATCTACGTCGTCGCTCTCAAGGACGCCAAAGCCTGGAGAGGACTCGGACCTGGAGAACTTGCGGTTGTTGGGTTCTGGAACTTGATTGTGGTTTGGTTGAAGGTGAGTTGACGCAAAGCCACACTTAATGCACCTTCTTCGAAGGCTATCGACGGCGTTCGAAGAAGAGGGAAAGCGAAGAACGAACGCTGACCCGTTTCGTTTTCGACGCGTCGTTTTCCTTCGTAGCTCCTCATTCCTTGGCGATTCTTCCGACTCTGGGCTCTGCTGGACGGAATGGACCCTCCTGAAAATATGGTTCGATGCATGGCCAACAACTACTCGTGCTCGGGGTTTTGGAGGAGTTGGCATCGGTCGTACAATCTTTGGGTCGTCAGGTTCGTTCCCGTCTTCGCTCTCCTTTCGCTCCCTCTCTCGACCTCGAATCAAGTTTGAGTGATAGATATTTAGAGCTGACTTTGCTTCCGTCTCTCGCTGTGCTCTTCGTCGTCGCTCAGATACATCTACATCCCCATGGGAGGCTCGAAACGAGCTCTTCTTTCGACCGTCGCCGTCTTCACCTTCGTCGCTCTCTGGCACGATCTCTCGCTCACGCTTCTGACCTGGGGATGGCTCGTCTCGTTCGTTGTGATACCCGAGGTCCTAGCTGGTAGGATCCTGCCTAGTTCAAAGGTGAGTTCAATTCCAAAAACCAAACAACTCTCCTCGTTTTCCCTTTACTTTCCCTCTTCTTCACCCGACCTCTTCTCCTCGTCCTCGCCGACCCTTCCCTCTCTCCGAACGAAGACTCTTCCTTCTTTCGAAAAGGAGCACCGTGGCTGACTCCTTTCCTCTTCCTTCTGCTCTCTCTCTCTCTCTTCGTCGCGTCCAGTTCGGCGAGCAATGGTGGTATCGCCACGTCTGTTGCGTCGGAGGAGTAATCAACGTCTTGACCATGACGAGCGCGAACTTGATTGGGTTCGTGATTGGGATCCAAGGGATGAAGGAGATGCTGGAAGGGATTTGGGGGAGCTGGAGAGGTGAGCCTCGCCCTTTTAGAGTTCCCTTTGCGCGTGAGGGAGGAGCGAGGAGAGACGAAAACGCGGCGCCGCCTCTCGCGTGTTTCGTTCGTGGGTGCTGTTGAGGGGAGATGGAATCTCGACTCTATGTTGAGCGAGAGGGCGGTTAAGAGGACGGGATTGAAGGAAAAGTACAAAAACACAAGCTGACTGGCTTTCTTTTCCTGGGTCTGAACGAATTGGATCAAGCAGGCGTCCTTTTCGCTCTGTGCTCGTGCGGAGGATTGTTTGCTGCTGTTCAGTTGATGATGGAGTACAGGGAGGAGGAGAGACGAAGAGGGATCTGGAGGAAATATTAATCGTTGGGTCAGGGTTTCTCTCGCGTGCTTTCGGATGTTCTAGAAGAAGGAGAAAGGGAGGGAAGGAAAGGGAGAGGACGAAAAAACCGGTCCACTGCCGAGTCGAGGCGGTAGTTGCTTGACGCCTCGTCCTCAAGGAGATCTCCTAGCAGAGCCTAGATGCTCCCATTTTAACATTTTGTTGACGGCTTAGGATCTATTGAGACTCAGGTTAACGAAGGATGAGAACTTAAGAAGTCTAGAGGGGAGGAAAGTAAAGTCCAGGGCGAGCCTTTATGACGACCAGCACCTCTCGCTCCGAGCCTTTTAAACCAACCAACCCTCCAAGGTCTTCTTCCCACGACCTTTCCTTCCCAACCACTACCTACCCTCCCTCCACCCCCCTTCAACCCATCAATATCTCGCCTACCATGGCCCCTACCCCCCTCACTACGACTACGGTAGATCTCTCGCACCTGCCTGAGGCTGTCCGAGCGTTCAACAAGGACTTCCATCTCGAGCCCGCTCGTCTCTCCCGTATTCTCGAGGCTTTCCAGTCAGAGTTCATGGAAGGTCAGTTGCCGCTTTTCAGCCCATCACTTCATTGAGAGATCACGAGGCTCTCGCTTCTTGTTTCGAGCCTTGTAGAGCTCTCTTGAGCCTTGGGGAGGGTGTAAAGGAGGAAGGCGAGAGAATAGGGAGGACGGAGAAAAGAGAAGATGGAATCAGAGACTGACATCTTCTTGACTCTCGTTTCCCTTCCTTCCTTTTCAATCAGGTCTCCAAAGCTTTGGAAAGGATGTTGCTATGATCCCTTCCTATATCAACGGTGTTCCTGACGGTCAGGAGCAAGGGTAAGTCGTCCTTTTGCTCTCCCAAAAGAGACGAGAGACGAAGAGAGTTCCCTTCTTTCCTTCGAAGCTGACGTCGTTCCCATCAACTCTTCCCCTTGCCTTGCCTTTGTTCGATGCTCGCTCAACTACAGAACCTTCCTCGCTCTCGATCTTGGAGGAACCAACCTGTTCGTCCTTCTGTACCATCTCTCAGCTGCCTCCAAAAGCTGAGAGGTCCTTCTTCGAACTTCGAGCTCTCCTCTCTGATCCCTCCTTCCCTTCCTTCGTTCCTTGTCCCGCCCTCTCTCTTACAGTCGAGTCTGTGAGGTTCGACTTCTCGGAGATCACAAGTTCACCATCAAGCAGCAGAAGTACAAGGTTTCCGATGAGATCAAGCAGGGAGAGGCCAGCGAACTCTTCGGTACGTCCTCCTCCCTTCTTTCCCATCTTCCTTCAGCTTCTGAAATCGTCGAACTCCTTGACCTTTTCCCCTTCCGTCAACCCTTTCATCTACGCTTGTTGCTTGAGCTGACCCTCGTCTGCTCATCTCTTGCTTCCAAACAGGTTACATCGCCGATTCCATCGATGCTTTCTTGACCGAGCTCGGAACAGAGTCGGAGGTCGGGGAGGAGCTTCATCTTGGATTCACCTTCAGGTTCGTTTCCCATCGCTTTACTTCCCTTCAGCCCTTTCTCCCTAGTAGAGCCTAAGCTGACAGCCTTACCCTTCGACTCTGGTGGGTTCTCGAAACAGTTTCCCTGTCGAGCAAACCGCTCTGGCCTCCGGAAAGATCCTGACCTGGACCAAGGGATTCTCAGCCAAGAACGCTATCGGACACGATGTCGTCGTTTTGCTTCAGGATGCCCTGGACAAGAGGCATATCCACGTCAAGTGCTCTGCTCTCGTACGTCTCCTTCTCGTTCAGTGCGATTCGTCTGAAGGAAGGTGAGGCTGAAGCTGACGTCCGTTTCTCTCCCTCTCTCCTTCCCTCCCCTTCCCTCGTTCTCGTTCTCAAGGTCAACGACGTAAGCTTCGACCTTTATTTCTTCTCTAGATCGAAGTCCACATGCTGACTCCTGCGCCCGTACGCTTCGAATGCTTCAGACCGTCGGAACCATGCTCTCAGCCTCGTACCAGGCCGGACCTGCTCTCATCGGAGCCATCTTTGGAACTGGAACCAACGGAGCCTATCTCGAGGACCTCGTCAACATCAAGAAGCTCGGAGCCGACTTCATCAAGGAGCAGGCTATCAAGACTGGACCCAAGATGATCATCAACACCGAGTGGGGAGCGCTTGACAACAACGTGAGTGGTTGGGCTGACGAGCTCCTCCTTTTTTCGACGCGTTTGCCCTTGAGGTTCTCTCGAGACAAGACCGAGACTGATCGTTCTACCTCCTGCTTCACCTTTGTCTTCTTCAGCGATTCGTTATCCCCTTCACTCAGTTCGACGGAAAGCTGGATCGAGAGAGTATCAACCCGTGAGTCGATTTCGCTTCCTTCCTTCATCTTCGCGAGCTTTGCTTCGAACCGCTGAACCTTCTTTGCTTTCCTTCATCTCTCCCTCCAGTCACAAGCAGGCTTTCGAGAAGCTCGTCTCTGGAATGTGTACGTCTATTACTTCTCTATCACTCTCACATTCTTTCCCCACGCGTCTCGTTTTCGAAAACCAAAGCTCACACGCGTCGACTCGTCCTTCCTCTCCTTCCCTCTTTACCCTCAACAGACCTCGGAGAGATTGTTCGAAACATCCTCATCCACTTCATCGACCAGTCCATCCTCTTCAAGGGCTACTCCACAGACGCTCTCAACTCCCACTACGGTCTCGACACCGCCGTCATGTCTGACATCGAGGCCGCTGCCGACCTCCCTACCTCCCCTTCCTCCAACTCTGCCCCTTCACCATCTTCCTTGGCGATCCGACGGATCTTGGTCAAGGAGTTGGGAGTCAAGAGCGAGCTCATCAACGAGGAGGACGTCGAGATCGTCAAGTGGGCCGTCATCGCCGTGGGAACCAGAGCCGCTTCCATGAGCGCGTGTGCGATTGCGACCGTGGTGGATCACACTCACAGTGGAGAGGAGCAGAAGGAGTCGACGGAGGTCATTGATGTTGGAATCGACGGAAGGTGAGTCGAGTGTTCTTCGGTTCGAAGAACGAGTCGAACGTGACGAGGGCTGACCTTTCCCTCTTCGTCTCTCACAGCATGGCCGAGCTCTACCCCCACTTCAACGAGCGTCTGCGTGACTCTCTTGTTATCCTTCTCGGAGAGAAGCTCGCCAAGCGGGTGAGGATCTCGCTGGCAAAGGATGGATCTGGAGTAGGAGGTGAGTCGCGTCTCCTCGGCTTCCTCTCTCTCTCCCGTACCTCTCCTCGCTGACCCCCTTCTTCATTGTCTCACTCCCTTTTCTCAGCCGCCCTTGCCGCCCTGCAAGCGAAGAAGGACCTCGACGCCCTTCGCCTTGTCGCTCAACAAAAGTAGATTCGATTCAGTCGTCCCTTTGGAACTCGTCTCCTCTCTTTCACTTTCTCTCAAATTATACGTGGTCTCCCTCTCTTTCTCTTTTTTTACGTGCTCTTTCTCGATCTTGATTACGTGTTTGCTCTCTCTCAACTCGAGTCCTCAAAGTGAAAATGCAAGGAAATGTCGAGCGGCGAGAGAGGAGAGAAGCTGGGAAAGGAGAAGGAGGACGACTCGGCGGGAACTCTCTGCTCGACCTGAACCCTCCAACGACCAGCACAGAGGCGAAGAGGCATGACCATCCACCTCACCATTCCTTCTTCTTCTCGGCTACCCACTTCCTCTTCATCATCGTCTCATCAACTCGACCTGGCGCAAGAAGAAGAGGAGAAGAACGAACGAGCGAAGGAGGAGGAGGAGTCGAACGAAGCTGGTCTTCAGGCCGTCTCCACCGCTATTCGATCCGCTCGTAGAATCGTCGTTCTCAGTGGTGAGCTTCCCCGTGTCTCTTACACTCGTAACTTGAAGCTGATCGTCCTTCTACGCTTCACAGGTGCTGGTATCTCAGTAGCAGCAGGGATCCCGGACTTCCGATCCTCCACAGGTCTCTTCCAATCCCTCGGTGGCTCGTCGTCTCAGGAGAGCAAGAAAGCAGGAGTGACGAGTGGGAAGGAACTGTTTGATGTGTCGGCTCTCAACGTACGCCGCTGTTTCACTGAGTCGGGTGGGTGGGGAGAGAGAGGAAGGAGGACGAAGCTGACCTTCATCCAACCTCCTCTCCAGTCCCCTTTTCGTTCCTCCCTCCATCATCGAATGCTCGCCTCCCTCTATCAGCTTGCGAGTGAAGCGGAACCAACCCCGTTCCATAGGATGCTGAAAGAGTTGGATAACGAGGGGAGGCTGTTGAGGGTTTACACGCAGAGTAAGTTGAGCTCGATCTTCCGTCCCGCTTCTCCTTCGTTTCCGTTGCTGAACTCTTTGCTTTCTGGGTCATGCAGACATCGACAACCTAGAAGAACGAGCAGGTCTCACTTCTGGAATCCCTACCCTTCCTCCACCACCACCTCGTCGACAGTCCTCCTCGAACAAACGTCAGAAGCTCAATCCTCCTCCTCCTCCTCCCACTCCAACCCCTCCTCCAACACCCACACCTCGCTCCATCCCTCTTCACGGACTCCTTACCCATCTCCTCTGCCCACTATGCCCACACACCCTCCCTCTGTCGTCCAACCTCCATCGCCTCCTACCAAACTCCACCTCCGACGACCCTTCCTCGCCGTCGTTCATCGACTGCCCGGAGTGCGAAACAGCAGGCATCGTTCGCGAAGCAGCAGACATGCGTTCAAGAGGAGTTGGGAGGATGAGGGCTGGCGTGGTTCTCTATGGGGAGGAGCATCCTAGAGGGGAGGATATCGGAAGGGTTGTGGAGCGGGATTTGAGAGGGAGTAAACGACGACGCGTCGTGAAGGCGGAGGAGGCTAATATCGAGTCTGGGTTAGAGGGAGGAGTGAGTATGGGCGGAGGTGGCTTGGGTGGAGCTGGTTTGGAAGGGAAGGAGGAAGTGGTGAGCGAGAACGAAGGGAAAGCCGATCTCCTCATCGTCGTTGGAACGTCTCTCGCCATCCCTGGAACCAAGACCCTCGTCAGGGAGTTCGGGAAGGTCGTAGGAGGAGGAAAGATCAAACCACCATCGTCTCTTCCTTCCTCTTCTTTGTCGGTCAGGAAGAAGGGAAAGGCAGGAGGAGCGTCGAAGCCTTCAACTGGTCTCGAACGCGTCAAAACCATCCTCCTCAACCTCACTCCTCTCGCCAAACCAGCCGAAACGGAATCGATGTTTGACGTCTTCGTTCAAGGGGACGTGCAGACCTTCGTTCAGGATTACCTCTTCAAGACGACGCCGATCCCTATGAAACCCAAAGTCGTCAGGAAACCGAGGAAACCCAAGGCGACGACGACGACGGTTCCAACTCCTCCCCTCCCACTCCCATTCCAACTCCGTCCCAACGACGACGACCTCCTCCTTCAACCCCACCGTCACTCCCCTTTCTCCTCCCAAGCGTCAACCTCCTCGTCCGCCGCCAATATCCCTTCGATCTACCCAACTCCAACACCAACTTCAACCTCCTCTTCCTCAATCCCCCCACCCACACCTCTATCGTCCACGCCCACCTCCTCCTTTTCATGGGACTCGAACTCACCTGCTACTTGCTACGTCGAGGTCGGAGGCGACGAAAACGACGAGCTTCCTCTCGTGTTCAAGACGCCTTCGAAACCGAAACGGGGACGAGAGGTGGACTGGGAGGGAGAGGGTTTGGAGGAGAGTCCGAGCAAGAAGATGACGGGGACGGGAATGGGTGAGAGTGGGGATGGGAAGGGGAAGCCGAAGAACTGGGACTTGATCTGTGGGGGTGGAGGTAGTGGGAAGGAATGAGGAGGTCAAAAACGGTTGCGTTAGGACTTCGTGAGCTTCGTATTGTTTAGGACCTCGCTTCTCTCTGTTTTGCTGTAGTCGATTAGCTACATACGTCTGATTTCTTCATATTTGTTTACTTTCTGTCGACTTGCGTGTCGGAGGGGACGGAGGAATGAGAGGAGAAGGGAAAGGGGAGAGGACGGAGAGGGACGCGCGCGTCTTCGAGCGTAGTTTTTCGTGAAGGACTTCAAAGTGAAACAAAAATCGCATCTGGAGAGAAAGAGAGAGAGAGAGAGAGGAGAGATCAAGCCATATAGAAGGAGGGGCGAGGACGAGCTCCTGAATCGATCTCCAGTCTCTTTCTGTTTTACTTTCTACTTCGGCCTTCGGTTTTGTCAGTCTCGTAAAAACTTTCTCCGACATTTCTTGCTCTTTTACTACTTACTTGTCTCGTTTCTCGTAGACCAACCCCTTCGATTTGCTTCTCCTCTCGTCTCGTCAACGCGTCGAGACCCTCTCGCTCTCTCCTCGTTTTCCTTCCTTCCCTGAAAACCAGTCCAAGAGAAAGAACGCATCGATTCGGATCTAGCGAGCGAGAGTGGGGGTACAAAAACAATGAAAGCACGTTCGAGAGAAAGAAAGAGAGACGATCTAGAGGTAGAGACCCTCGGGCTGCGAAAAGAGAGGCGAAGACGGGAGGGGAGAGAGTTAGTCAAACGCGTCTCGAACGAACGAGGAGACGAAAGACCGAGGAAAGGAAGGATACGAACAGTGTTCTCCTGCTTCTTATCCAAAACACGATCTCGAGCGGTTTTGAAGTCCTGTGAACCCAGCGAAACTCGAGAGTCAGTCAGTTCGAGGTTTCGTTCGTCTTCCGTCTTCGTCGTTCCCTCTCAAACTCACCGCCTTCGTAACCCTCATCCTCCTCTCCCTCAACGCCATCAATCCAGCCTCGGTACAAACGGCCTTGATGTCCGCTCCCGACAGCTCGTCCTTGGCCATGATGTACTCCTCGAGGTCGACGTCGCTTCCGAGGGTCATTCGAGAGGTGTGCAGTCGGAAGATGTGTCGTTTGGTCTGGTGAAACGATCGTCGAGGAAGGAGTCAGTTCAGTTCTTCGAAGGAGGAAGGTGAAGGGAGAAGGGGGAAGAAAGACGGAAGGAAGAGAGACGAGACGAGGGAAAGACGGAGACGGGGACGACGACGCACCTTCACATCAGGCAAAGGGAACTCGATCTTCCTATCGATCCTTCCCGGTCGAATGAGCGCAGGGTCGAGAGATTCGATCTTGTTGGTGGCCATGATGACCTTGACGTCTCCTCGAGTGTCGAATCCGTCGAGTTGGTTGAGAAGCTCGAGCATCGTTCGTTGAATCTCTCGCTCTCCTCCGGAGGTCGAGTCGTACCTGATTGTCGAGATGAGGGATTGAGAGAGAGGGAGAACAGGGAGAGTAAGGGGAAGAAGAGAAAAGGGGAAGAGAGTCAGCAACGACCTTCGAGCCTCCAACCTCGACCTCGAAACCACGTCCGACTCACCTCTTCGTCCCAATCGCATCAATCTCATCGATGAAGATGATACTCGGAGCGTTCTCCTCCGCCACCCTGAATAGCTCCCTAACCAGCTTGGGTCCGTCTCCGAGGTACTTCTGAATCAGTTCCGATCCCACGATTCGAAGGAAGGTCGCCGACGTTTGGTTGGCGACGGCTTTGGCGAGAAGAGTCTTTCCGGTTCCTGGGACTCCGTAGAGAATGACTCCCTTTGGAGGTCGGATACCCATCTCCTCGTAGAGTTCTGGGTGGGTGAGAGGGAGCTCGACGGATTCCTGAGGGAGGGAGAGAGAAGAGGGAGAGGAGAGGCGAGGTTAGTTTGTGCGAGAGGGAGGAGGAATAGGGTTTGAGGAGAGAGAAGGTGGTGGTGGTGATGTTGGTGGTAGAGACGAGGTGGATAGAGGAAGGTGGCGAGTGGAAAGAGATCGAAGAAAGGGAAAGGGACGAAGTGAGGGAAAGGGGAAGGGGCGTCTCGAGCTCGCACTCTCGTCTCAACTCACCTTGATCTCCTGAATCTGACTCTCCAACCCTCCAATATCCGCATAACTCTCCGTCGGGGCCTTATCCAGCTTCATCACCGACACCATAGGGTCCACATCGTCCGCGAGGACTCCGACGATGGCGTTGGTCTTGTTGTGGAGGAGGACGGCGCACCCTGGCTCGAGGAGATCCTTGTCGACGAACGACATGATAGAGACGTAGTACTCTGGTCCGTTGGAGGAAGAGATGATGGCGTGGTCGTCGTCGATGATCTCCTCGAGGGTACCGATGGCCATGGGCGAACCTCGAAGCTCGTCGACGGCGGTTCGTTCTTCGGTCGTCTTGGACTCGGTGGCAGCGGGTTGGAGGAGGGACTGGTTGGTGACGTACTCTGGTGGGAGGAAAAATAACAAGTACAAGAGAGAGAGGAGAGGTCAGCCTAAGATATAGAAGACGAGAACGAGCTCCAAAGGGAGGAGGAGAGGAGAGAGAGAGCCAACTGACCTTCCTCGAGAAGGAGGTAATCCTTGATCCTCTCTTGCTTCAAGAGCTTGAGTCTGCACCTCGTCGTAGGATGAACGGGTGGCAATCGAACTCGAGCGTCGGATCCCTTCTTCTTCTTCCGTCCAACTCGAGTAGGAACAGGAGGCTCCCACTTCTTCTTCTCCTCCTTCTGTAAGAAAGAGCGACGAACGAGATGGAAGGGAAGGAGAGCTCGGTCAGCATTGGACGTTCACAGAGACCCATCGAGAAGCTCTTATAGATTGTGGAGACCACCATTCGATAGCCAGAACGATGAAGGTCCCGAGGAGAGTCGAGAAAAGGTGTATAGAGAAGAAGAAGGGGAGGAAACGAGCTCACCTTGTCTCCATCTTTCTTGTCCTTCCCTGGCTGACCATCAGGTGCCATTCCTCCGAGCGTGTTTCCCTACAGACGCAAAGAAGAAGGTCAGTTTCGAGTATATGCACTCGTCTGACTCTCTGTTGTACTTACCATGTTGATTTAAGAGTTGTAAGGGTTGTATAGAGTGGGGGTGAGGGTTAAGAGTGAAGCTGAGTGTTTCCTCCACCTCGATGGTTTCGAACTGCTCCTCCTCCCCTCCTTCCTTCCTCCAACTTCGACCTTCTCCCCTCACCCCCTCGACCCTTTCTCTTCAGCATGTCCTCCATCCACCTCTCCCTCCTCCTCCCTTCTCCTCTCCCTGCTCTCTCGCTCTCGGTCCCTTCCACGACGCCTCTCTCCTCGATCCTCCCGACCTACTGCCCTCAACTCTCCTCCTCCTCGCTCCTCTACCTCCGAACTCGCTCCTGCATCCCAGATCAGGATTCCACCCTCGATTCTCTCTCGGAGGATGCCACCACCATGGATCTTCAAGTCGCTTGTCGGATGTTGGGAGGAAAGGGAGGGTTCGGAGCCATGCTTCGAGCGACGGGTGGAAAGATGTCCAGTCAGAAGGCTTCCAACAACGATTCTTGTAGGGATTTGAGCGGGAGGAGGTTGAGTACCATCAAGGAGGCTAAGAAGTGAGTACTAGAGCGTCGTCTAGAATGGGATGAAGGGCGTGGTATTGGCGAGGAGAAGGATGGAAGGGAGGAGGAGAGCAGGAAGGAGGACTGCCTCGCTCTCGGAGTCGTCCCTGGACCAGAGTACTGAAGCTGGAGATGTCGAGGGCGAGAAGTTCATATAGGGGCGCTGCTTTGGGGGCTCTTCTAGGAAGGATGTACGACGAGCAACGACCTCGAGTCGAAAGCTCAACCCTCCTGCTCCTTTCCTTCGCCCTGCTCCCCTCTCCTTCCACCTCGAATCTCTACTCGAGACTTCTCGTCAAACGCTCTCGTCCATCTATATCATCCCGTACATCACGCAGGTCCCTTTGCACTCCTCGTAAAACTCAAAGCTGACCCTCCTCTCCCTCCTTCCTCCTCCTCCCTCTCCTTCAGAATGGCCGAACTCCTCGAACTCGAATCCACCCACAAGAAGACCTCCTCCGAAGCCTCCAAAGCCAAACTCGAAGCTCTCGAACGGTCCTTGGGAATCAACCACAACCCCGAAGCCTCCACCTCCTCGCCTTCTACTCCCAACGGCAACGAGCCCGAGGGAAGCAATCGACCTGGCCCTTCCAAGCTCACGACCGAGGATCTCGTTCAGCTCGCGGGGAAGAAGCACAAGTTTGATGATTCAGAGTATCTGGAGCAGAGCAGGGAGATCAATGATAACGTGAGGAGTGCGGTGTCGGCTGGTGCGTTCTTTCTTTCTTCCGTTGGCTTTCGAGAGACGGTTCGCGTCGGGTTGATCGACACGAACGATCTCCTCCCGACCTTGAACTGACTCTCCTTCTCTCCCTTTCTTCCCATCTTTCACTGCGGCTCCGTCCCACAGGTCTCCTCAAGAACCGAAAGAAGAAGGCCAAACTCTCCGCATCCTCGTCGTCCGCCGCCACGCCTGCTTCGACGTCGTCCCCCGCTCCCGTTGTCACCAGCTCGAGCGCTGCGTCGGAGGTCATTACCATAGTTTAGTCGTTTAGTTTACTCGGATCACTGGGCTGGGTGGGAGGAAGGATCTGGTTGGACGGAGAGGGAAAGTGCGGGCTGGCGTTCTGTTCGTCGTAGCGTAGTTTCTCGTCTACGTTTTCGTTCCTTTCGATTTGGGTTTCGGGTCTGTTTGGGGATGCTCTATTATGCTACTTATGTGCCTTGAAGCCTTTTTCCCGAGGGATTTGAACGAGGGGTGCTGCACGACTCGACGCGCCGCTCTCCTTCGAAGAGGAGGAAGAGGGAGCCGGAGTTGGAGGTTGGGACGAGAGGTTGAAGAAGGACGAGATACGAAGTCTGAGGATTGCAGGGGAGGGACTGCAGGTGGTTGGGTTTGGGCTTTTGAGTGGGGTTGGGTGGCAGGTTGGGTGAAGGGCGAGGAGGGAGAAGAGGGAGATGGACGCCGGAAGGGGAGAGGAAGAGAAGGTTGCAGAGTCGGTAGCGGCTTGAGGCTCGAGGAGGAACGGATGGGAGAGAGGAGGATAAGGGAGGGTGGTTTGGGGGTGAGTCTGTCTTTCGGTGGAAGAGGGAAGCTCGAAAAACGGGGCAACGTCGACTCGAGCTGACACTCTCCCTCTCGTCTCTTCTCTTCTAGTCTTTCTGCTCTCGGTCGTCGCACAGAATCAAAGATCTCTCGGCTCGTCTAAATAGCCAATTGCATATGTTCACGATTTCTTCAATCGTCTCGTTCGCGAGCCGTACTTGGAAAACCGGAAAACGGGTCGAGCTCGTTCCTCTTCCTTCTTTCTCCTCTCCATCTGTTTCTCGACCAGATATTTGACTTCTATTCTCTGATCTAACCTCTTGGCTACTCGAGAGGAACGGGTAGATCGAAGCTAAGGCACTCTGAAGTCGAACAAGGGAGAACGCAACGCGACGAGGAAGTGAACGGAGAGACGAACGATCGTTTCTCTGATTTCTTTCGCTCTCAGTTGTCAAAGGAGATGATAATATGTGTGAAGTCCATTGATTGTCGAAGAGAAAAGGAGAGAAACATAAGCGAACGACGTCTGCATAAAACTACACGAACCAACGAGAGGAAATCCAACCACGTCGCGTCCTGATCTACCGTACAACCTACGCTCTATCTAAACTAAGCTTCCCTCAACTCCAAGGAACGAACACTACTCTAGTACGGCCTAGCTGCGTTGCTTCCGTTGTTCAAGGGGTACTCCTCCTTCGATCCAGGCGACGACATGGGCAAGCTTCCGGTTCCGACGGGGTGGATCGCTTTGGGTCCGAGGAACATTCCTGGGTAGTAGAAGACGTAGGCGATGATAGCGAGGAGAAGGGGAAGGGAGTCGAGGCAGTAGAGATAGCCTTCGTGAGTGGCCTGGGTGAGGTGAAAGAGGGAAGAGAAGAAGGGACGAAAGCGTCAGTGTCAACGAACCGAGAGTCGAACGAGAGAGAGAGGAAACAAACGAACGAGGTATCCAGTGTGTCCTTGCGAGAGTTCGACGGATCGGAAGAAGGATCGGATCTGCAAGAAAGAGGGGGAAAGAGTCGGTTCACGCGTCGAGCGAAGAGGGAGGAAACAGACGGAGGACGAACGAGGAATCCAATACAGGTGTACATCAAGGCCCAGAAGAGTCGCTTCCAGTCGGTGTTTCCTCCACCGTTGGCGTACCAGAGCTGAGGCTCGTGCTTTCGGATTTCTGGAAAGGAGAGGGACGCGTCGAAGTCAGCCAAACGCGTTCGCCGCAGAGCGGAACGAAGGGAAAGCAGAACGTACTGTAGGCCCAGTGAAGTGCGACGATGATAAAGGCGACGAAGCTGACGAGCTGAGCGATGATACCGATGAGGGTGATGGTTGTTCCGAGCTGGAAAAGAGGCGGAGACGAAGAGTCAGCTTTGTTTTGATTTGGATCAAGATTCGAGCGTTGATGATCACTGACTGTTGCCATGCCCTCAGTTGCCTGGAGACCTCCTCCGGAGCATTGCAGGAAGAAAGTGACTCCGTCGGAAGTGACGAAGATGCGAGAGATCCATCGACCTCGACTGAAAGAGAGGAAAGGACGAGGGAGAGAAAATGGGTCAGTCTGAGAGACAGGAAACGAGCGAGGGAGGATGTAGAAGCAGCTTACATCAAGAGATAGTGCTCCATATCGAGAGCTCGAACGATTCGACCGAAGAGCATCTGAAAGGAGGAGAGAAGTCAGCGGCGTGTCGAGGGCGACGAGAGCAAGATCAAACGAGCAACTCACGTAGTCCGTGAGAATGAAGAAGACGGGAGAGAGGAGAACGAGAAGAGTAGATGAGATGTAAGGCCCGAGAGTCTGCGAACAGCCCCAGCCGAAAGTTAGTGAGCGTTCGAACGAAACATCGTCGCGTTCAATCGACTCACGTAGGGATCCGACGAAACTGCCACTCGAATTCCCATTCCAGCAGCGTAGGTCAAGCAACCAATGATCTGTGTGGAAACGGAGATGTCAGCTACGAGCTCGAGAGATGCAAGAAAGACGAAGACGAACGAGGTAAAGCATAACGTGATATCTGTACTGGATGTACCTCCACATCAGGACGAGGAAGGTCACTCCGTAGATAGCAGCAGCAGCGGCCGCGATAGACTTGTTGGGGATGTAACCCAGGATGTTCCTATCAAAGAAGAAAAACGACAGTCAGATCAAGGTCGGTTTCTTCGAGGCGCGACGAATCGAAGAAAAAACTGACCTCTTCGGTGTTCCATCCTCGTTCAGGGGAACATCAGATTGAGCGAGAGCGGTAGGGATGGAGGAAACGAAGGTGAGAAGGAGAGGGAAGGCGAGAGAGGTGAGGGAGAGTGACCTTGGGGAGCGCATGTTTGGTTTTTGGCGGAAACGAAGGAGGGGCGAGGGACTCGAGGGCTAAAGCTTGAGAGATTCGGGAGGAAGGGAGAGGAAGTGTGAAGAGGTGATGATGTGGTTGGGGAAGAAGAGAGGAACAGGGTGGAAACCTTCGCTGAAATAGGAAAAGACGGAAGGAGGCAGGACGACGACGGAGGCCTCCTTCGCTTTTCAGCTGGCGGAGGCCTCCTCCCCTCCCTTCCTTTTTGCTGCGTGTAGAAAGGCTGTTAAGCTCGATGAGAAAATCGACCGTGGCCAGGTGGCTGTGTGGGGCTAACTATCGGAGGGACGAAAACAAGCAGCACAGGGAGAATTGGATGAGACGGCGACCGCTTCGAAGAGTGAAGAGGAAGGACAGAACGAGGAGGTGAAGAAGCACCGATCCACTTGAAAACCTGAGGGGATACGAAAGAAAAGCTTCGGGCCTCTGATCGATATCAAGGGAGAGCTTAACCTCCAGAGGAACCTGAGACGGACTCAACTTGGGAGAACTATGTAGAACTATGATCCGAAAGACGAAAAGCGGCTGCCTCCTCCTCGCGTCCGCCGCGACCGATGTCGCCGATGATCCGTCGATTGCTTTCTCTGCTTTCCCTCTGCTCCCGCTTCTCGTGCAAAACCGTCTTCCAATCTAAGATAAAACATCTATGCATCGCAATCTAAACCTTGAGGTACTTGAGATAAACCGGGTTGTTCGTCTCCTCCTTGTAAGGGTAGGCGAGCTCCTCCAGGAAGACGTCAAACGCATCGTAGTCTGACGGGGACACCTGGATTCCGATGAGAACCTTTCCGAGATCTGAGAAAGACGAAAGGGAAGAAGGAGGAAGAGGTCGGCGAGGGAGAAAGAGAAGAGAGGAGGGGAGGGGAGAGAACGAACCTGATCCGTGGTTTCGGTAGTGGAACATCGAGATATTCCAAGGCTTGTCGATCTTGGCGTCGTGCATGCTATGAAGGAACTTGAAGAGAGCGTTGGGTCGCTCGGGGAACTCTGATAACGAGCGAGGAAGGGATGCGGAGAGACAGAGGGAGATCAGCTCGGTTACGCGTCGGGTTTCCTTCTCGAAAACCCAACAAGATGCTGAGAACTCACCGAATCTAAACACCCTCTCGTTCTCGATGACCACCTTCCCTCCGACCATGTACCTGGCATGATCCTTGCTCATCTCGTCGTGACTGAGATCCTCAGCCTCCATCCCGCTCGTCTTGAGAGCGGCGACGATTCCCTCGACGGACGATTTCCGCTCATCTGGTGTAGGACCGGAGGTAGATTTTGAGGAGAGGAGGAAGGAGGTGAAGATAGAAGCGGTGGAGTCGGTGAGGGAGGAGTATCGGTAGGAGAACTCGGTGACGGTTCGAGGGTGGATGTGAGAGTGGAATTCGAGGAAGCTGGGGGAGAGGGAAGAGAGAGAGAAGAGACGCGAGTCAGAACGACAACGAGAGCGGACTGAGAGGAGAAGATAATCGAAAGACTCACGATCCAGGACGTTCGGGGATGGTCACGCTCATGAGGACCTCTCGTCGTTCTCCAAGATCGGCGCGTTCAGCGACGAATTTCAGTCGACCAAAGTTGACGTTGGCTCCCGAGACGACGGCGACGAAGCGTTTCCCTGACCCTTGGAGCTTGTTGTTGATGATGAACGACTTGAGTCCAGCGAGGGCGAGAGCTCCTGAGGGTTCGGGGACCGTTCGAGTCTCTGGAAGAAAGAAAGAAAAGGAAGGGAGAGGAGAGACGCGTCAGTTTCCCGACTCGAGTCTCCCCGTCGAGCTGGGCGAAGGAGAGATAGGAGACTCACCCTCGAAGACGTCCTTCATAGCGGCACAAATCTCGTCGTTCGTACACAGCTCGATCCCATCCACCAGATCTTTAACGACCCTGAAGCACTCCTCTCCGACGACCTTCACGGCCGTTCCATCACTGAACGGTCCAACCTCGTCCAACACCACCCTCTCCCCCTTGGCGATACTCTTCTTCATCGCGTCTCCATCCACCGTCTCGACTCCATACACCTTCGTATTCGGTCCAGCCACCTTCTTGACGTAGGAGCAGAGACCACCGACGAGACCTCCTCCTCCGATGGCTCCGAAGATTCCGTCCAACTTCTCTGGGAAGGGGACCTGTCGAAGGATTTCGAGGCCGATGGTTCCCTGACCTGCGATGATGAGAGGATCGTCGTAGGGTGGGACGTAGATGAGGGAGTGCTGAAGGCAGAGACGAGCGCATTCGGATTTGGCTTGATCGAAGTCGTCTCCGAAGAGAACGACCTTGGCTCCTAGACGTTCGACGTTGAGCCACTTGATGGTAGGAGTCGCGAGAGGCATGACGATGGTGCAAGGGATACCGAGCTGGAATCCAGCGAGAGCGACTCCTTGAGCGTGGTTTCCTGGAGGGAGAGAGAGCAGGGGAGAGACGAGCAGGAGAGGGACGGTCAGCTCTCTCCTCCTTCTCTCCTCTCTTTTTCTTCAATCGCCTCCCTTCTTGATCCATCGAACTCACCAGCTGAGCATGTAACGACTCCCTTCCATCTCTCCTCCTCTCCTAACGAGCTCATAAAGTTGTAGGCTCCTCTGATCTTGAACGAGAAGACTTCCTGGGCGTCCTCCCTCTTCAGCCAAATGTCGACTCCGAGTCTCGTCGAAAGGTTGACGGCCTTGGTGAGAGGAGTCTCCTTCATGTTGAGAGGAGGAGCGTAGGTTTTGGAGAGGAGGATGAGCTTGAGGTAGTCGGGAGTACCATCGGGGAGGAGGTGATGAGGAGCGAGTCGAGTGTAGAGGTGAGTAGGGACGGAGGAGGAGGAAGAAGGGTCTGAGGAGCGGAGAGAGACGAGACGAGTCAGTATACGGAGGGTTGATAGCGAAAAATGATCGTACAAGCTCACCGTATCCATTAGGAGTGTCTAGACGAGCGTCTGAAGGGTTGTTTGGAGGAGCTGGCATTTTGGCTGATGGGAGTTGAAGGAACGAAGAGGAGGAGAGGAATCTCAAAGAGCTCGAGGGCCGAGTCATGGCGCCGACCGTAACCCTTTGACCGCCTTTCTGAAGCAGAATTTTGAACATTTCCTGCAGAGATCCTGTCGTAGTTGATGGTTGAGCTGCAACTGAGGAATGCGGAGAACGGATCTCTAGACTTTAGAAGATGCAGGAGGGGTAAACTTCTGACTCGCTCTTCGCTTTCTCTGTCCGACGCTCTCGTTGAGCTTGCCCCTTCCTTCTCCTTCCAACCCTCAACTTCCCCTCCTTTCAATCTTCAAAACTGTCGAGACCTCTACAGGAATCCAAGCACGCTCAGCTTCTCAGGAGAGCCAGAACCAAAGCCTACGATGTCTTCTTGAGGGTAGCAGGAGCTTCTACTCTCGAAGAGCTCGTCCTCCCCGCTCCCTCCTCCTCCTCGAGCTCGAGCTCAACTTCGTCGACTTCCTCCTCCTCCCCGTCGGCCTGCTGGATTTGGATCGTCAACTTGGGCGAGAACGGAGGATCTTTCCAGGAGAAGAAGGACGAGGTTCAGAGGTTGTTCTTCAAGGAGGGACGAAGTGTCGTCTGGGTACCCTTGATAGGAAAAGTGCGTGAAGCTCGAGCTCAACATTCCTCCTCCTTCCCTCCTCTTCGAAGCTCACAGTCTCCTTTACCTTTTCTATGGCAGCCCTTCTCTCTCCTAAGATGCACCTCTACCTCCCTCGCCAACGAAATCATCACTTCCCACAACCTCACACTAGCTTCCCCTCCGAGCTCAACGAACTCCTCCTCCAAACCACTCTTCCTCGAACTCGCTCGTCCGGAGGTCGCCCTCTCCCACCTCGCCGTCTCCCCAGATCGATACAGCGACGAAGGAGCTGTTGAGTTCGAGCCTGGGAAGAGACGGTGGCCTTGCGGTGTAGAGGTTTGGAACGACTTTGTCTCGGAGGAGGAGGAGCAGATGTTGATCAAGAAGATGAGGGAGCTCGGAGAGTGGGAGGAAGGGTTGGAGAAGAGATTGTCGGTGAGCCCGTTCTCTTCGCAGAGAGTTCTCACGCTGTTAAGCTGACTCTGATGTCTTCGTGCTATTTCACAGATCCACTATGGACGTCACTTCGACTACACAACGAACGCGACCAAGGAAATTGTTCGACCTCTACCCGACTACGTCTCTCGGATCCTCGCTTCTCTGCCATACTCGGATCCAAACCATCCCACCGATCAGATGACGGGTCAACTATATCCTGCTGGTTCTGGAATTCCACCTCATGTGAATCCTCGTCGAGATCGTCCCTCGTCGCTCGTTGCTTTTCTGCGACGCGTCGTGCAGCGTCCTGACCTTCCTTCGCTCTCTTTTCTTCTCTTCTGCTGTGCAGGTCGATACCCAGTACGTCTCTTTATTCACTCGCACAGATCTTGTCGCTGTTGAATTCTCTCGATCTCGGACTCCCTCGCTGACCTCGGTACTTTCTCTTCATTTCTCTCTCGCTCCTCGTCTCCCTCTTTCCTCTCAGCTCTCCTTTCGGACCCGTCATCTGGGGAATCTCACTCGGATCAACAGTAACCATGGATCTCAAACCCTGTGGTCCAGTAGAAGCAGCTCGTATGCGGATACCTAAACGTTCTCTCACCTCTTCGACGACCTCTCCGTCAACACCACCCTTTCCTTCGCCCTCCCCTCCCCCAACGCCGCCTCCACCACCGCCACCTTCCTCCCTCGAGCCAACCCTTCAACTATCTCTCCGTCCCCGCTCCCTCCTCATCATGAAAGGAGCTTCCCGCTACGGGTTCACCCACGGAATCCGACCGCGTCGCGTCGATCCTGTGGGTGAGTTTGGGGAAGAGTTGAGACCGAGAGGAGAGAGGTATAGCTTGACGTTTAGGCAGGTGAGGGATAGGGAGGTGGAAGGTGGCTGTAAGTGCGATGGGGGGTGGGGAGATTGGTGCGATTCGAGGATCTGGGAAGGGGAGGGTGGGGCGGGGAGGGAGGGAGGGTGTTGAACGAGATGATGGTTGTTTTTGGCTTGATGTTTTACGTTGAGAGGTTGAGAGAAGACGAGTGCGATTTTCGAGCGTCGAGAGTTGAAACAAATGACTGTATCAGCAGAAGGACGAGGCGTCTCGTTGCTCAGTTGCGAGCAAGCAAGTTGGTGAGCTCGAGCGTCGCGAGGAGAACAGTCGCTGAGGCCGAGAAATGGAAGCTACTGCTCCAAATAAACTCCGGGAGATTTCTGGAGACTCAGCAGTAGGTATCCCGAGTTCTCTGGTCGAGTTTTGAGAACGCACAAACGAAGTGGAAGCCTTTCAAAGACGTGGTCGGGGAGTGGGGACTTTGCGCTCTGAAAATCGAAGGAAAGTCAACGTCTCCTCCTCCTCCTCCCCTCCCTTCTCCCTTCAACTCTCACTCCCCTTCTTTCTCCCCACCCCCCTTTTGATATCCTCTGCTCGATGGATCAGGCTCAACTCCTGTACGCTGTTACTATCGCCAGCTCCAGTGATCTCTCCCTTCGACAGCAGGCGAACGACTTTCTGAGGGACGTCCTTGCGAACGCAGATCAGCACTGGCCCGTGAGCACCTTTTCCTCCTTCATCTTGAGCTTTAACGAGTTGAAACTTTGTGGAGATGCATCTCCAGAGGACGGCATGTCCCCTGCGACGTTGACGAGAGACGCTGGAAGGTGTTGAAGGCTTTGGGCGAGCTCGAGAAGAAGAAGGAGGAGGCAGAAAGACTGACTGGAACGTTCGATCTTTTGCTATCTCCAGGTCTGTATCTCTGTCTTCCTCACGGGAGCTGGAGCTCCTTCTGCTACTCAGCCAGGGAAGGACGGAAACCTCAGATGCTCACCAGAAGCTAGGGTTTTCGCGTTGCAGGTGGTGGATCAGGTCGTTGGAGACAAGACAAAGTGAGTTTGACCTCTTCTCCTTCCTTCCCTCCTTCTCACTCGTCTTCGAGCGAGTCGAAACCGCCTCTTCGTTTACGAACGGAGAGCGACCGTCTACAGGGCGGCAGGGAGATTCGGTAGCAGCTCTTCTCTTTGTCGAATCGCTCCATCGAGGGAGGCAGAGCTCAAAGACTCGTGGAAGGAGACCTCACCTTCGGTCGACCTGCTTCTCATCCTCTTGTTCTTCTTCAGCTTCACTGATCAGCTTCCTCTTTTTCTCTTCAGGGTTGACTCCTTGTCAGCAGAGTCTCGTGTAGCCATCCAGGCTGCCTTCCTCGACTACGTCCAGACCGAGTTCGTCAACGGAGCTGCCGAGGTGCCAGGTCAGTTTCCCTCCTCTTTCCTTCTTCTCTCCTTCCAAGCTCCCTACTCTCCAGCGATGATGCTGACGACCACTTCTTCCGTACATCATCTTTCTCAGTGCAATCGCTACTTCGAAACAAAGTCGCCCACACTCTCGCTCTCCTCTTCATCTCGCTCTACCCTACCCTCCAGTCCCCTCCGCTCTCCTCCTCGAGTCCGTCCCTCCTTCAGAGTCTCCTGCCACTCCTCAAACCCTCCGTCAACCCTCATACCACCCTCCTCATCCTTCACACTCTCGTCGAGATCAACGAGGAAGTCCACGACACGCTTCTCAAGAGTGCACGACCTTACACCGCTGAACGGTCGGAAAGGGATGGAAAGCTGAGAGATCAGGTCAGGGAGAAGGAAGCTGTCGTAATGCACGAGGCTGTCTCGTCGGTATGGGAGGAAGCTTTGGGAAGGATGGAGGGCGGAGAAGGTCAGGGATGGGCTGAGGTGGTGGAATGGGCAGTGAGAGCCTATGGAGGTTACGTTCGTGAGTTCGAGTCATGCTCTCCTCTCCCCTCCTGCTCCTCCTTCGTTCGAGACGCTCATCTTCACTTCATCGTGCTCTCCCGTGTTCTAGCTTGGATCGATATCACCCTCACCGTCACTCCTCACTCTCTTTACCTCCTCAACCGACTCCTCCAACACTCCCACATCCCCTTCCGTCTCCTCGCTCTCGACGCACTCTCTAAAATCGTCGTCAAAGGAATGAAGGATCCCTCCGAGAAGATTCAACTCCTCGCCATCCTTTCCGTCGTCCCAGTACTTTCGCCGCTAGAGGAGCAGACGCGTCTACTTCGAGCGGAGAGCGGAAGCGACGAGGAGGTCGAGATCTTCAGGGAGAGGATGGCCAAGCTCCTCAACGCGTACGGCATCGAGCTGGGGAAGATCGTGGCTGCCGATGCTCTGGCTGAGGAGAAGACCAAGGTCGAGGCTGAGGCTATGCTCGAGGCTAGTTTACCCCTCTTCCTCAGGTTCTTGGGAGACGAGTTCGACGACACGAGCTCAGCAGTCTTCGGATTTTTGGACGACGTGTTGAAGAGGGTCAGTCTTCTTCCTCCCCCTCTATTTTCGACGTTCGTCGACCTCGATACTCAAAGACGATGTGCTGATATTTTCCTCGTACTCGTTCGCGCTCCAACAGAACAAGAGGGCGAAGAAGACGGACGTTCTCGTTCTCTCGGAAACCAAGCACGCCTTCTTCACTTCGCTACTAGAGGTCGTCATCAAGAAGATGGAGTGGGATCGGGATGCTGAGTGGAGTTTAGGGGAGGAGGATGGAGATGTAGATCCTGATGAGGTTGCGATGTTCCAGACGATGAGGAAGGTTCGTCCTCGTCTCGTTCTTCGAGTTCGACGCGTCTCGAAGCTGACCTTCTTCTGCCTCGTTCTCCCGTGATCTCACAGCAACTCAAGACCGCTATGGAAGCCATCGCCAACGTCGATCCAGATCTCTTCATCGGATCGATCTCGGGTCTCATCATCTCGACGCTCCAGACCTTCCAGGCTCAAGGACCCTCGGGAGTCACCTGGCAGCAGGCGGAGTTGGCGATGTTCTTGTTGTACAGCTGGAGCGAGTTCAGTGCGACTAAGGGTGGGTCCCATCTACTCTACGTGTCTCGCTCGAGGTCGAGTGACTGACCTCGTCTTGCTCGTATTCAGTCTCCGGCCGAGGCGCCTTCTTCCAGATCCCTCCCGAGGTTCGAACCATCCTCGAGAACAGCAAACAGTCTCGGAAGTCCTCCTTCAGCAGCGATCGATCCAACACCTCCATGACAACCGATACTCCGCCGAACGGGGAGGTCAACCCTTCAGCTTCTGCCCTCAAGGCCAGCATCGACTACGCTACTCTCCCTCTCACCCTCCAAGGAGAACTCCTCGTCCGAGCCGTCCAGTCCAACATCACCAGCTACCCTCATCCGGCCGTCTCCCTCCAGTTCTTTGAGTGCGCTTCGAGATACGCCGAGTTCTTCAAGCTCAGGACGGATTGCGTCCAACCGACTTTGGGTTCTCTCCTCGATTCTCGGTGAGTCCCAGCTCTCTTCCACTTCTTTCCTTCACGAACTCGAGACTGACTCAACGCCTATTCTTCCTTCGATCAGTGGTCTGCACAACGAGAAGGCCGCTGTTCGACACCGGGCGTACTACCTCTTCCAACGATTCATCAAGGACATCCGAGCTTCGATCTCGGCCAACTTCGTTCCCTCGATCCTCGAGTCGATGAGTGTATGTTCTCAGCTCGACCTTTGCTTCTCAGTCAGACTTTTGAGCTAACTTTTCTTTTTGATCTTTACTCTTGCAGGATCTCCTCGCCATCAAGCCCGATCTGCCAGAACGAGAGTCAGCAGAGGAAGACCTCCTCGTCAAGGCGACCACCATGCCCAGCTCATTCGACGCTCAGCTCTACCTCTTCGAGACGGTCGGAATCCTCATCTCGGTCATGCGAGACTCTCCAGATCAGCAGCTTTCCTTCCTCCAGGTTCGTTGATGCCCTTCTTGGTTCCTTCCCGTCCCTCGTCGCTGACTCGCAGACTCTTTCTTCTCGCAGGCTGCTTGCAACCCTCTTCTCGCTCAGATCTCTCGAGATATCCAAACTCCCATGTCCGGGCCCGACGATATCCTCCCCATCCTCAACGTCCATCACGCCGTCATGGCTCTCGGAAACATCGCAAAGGGATTCCCAGAACCGTCCGATACCGCCTTGACCCAGGCTCCTCCTGCTTGGATCTCGGTCTTCAAGCAGTCGACAGAAGCGATCTTGGCCGTCCTGGAGAGGATGAACCAGTACAAGGTCATTCGAGACGCTGTGAGTTTGAGCTACGTCTTCCGAATCGTCTTCGAACGAGCATCGTTGCTGACCTTCGTCCCTTCCCTCTTCTCTCCTCTCAGGCTCGATTCGCTTTCGCTCGGATCGTCGCCACCACCAGCACTCGAGTCCTCGAGTACGTCGCTATGTTCGTCAAGGGAATCGTCGCTCACTTCGAGCCTAGCGAGTTGGTCGAGTTCCTTGGATTCCTCGGACTTATTCTTCACAAGCTCAAGGTTCGTCGCGTCTCTACCTCTCGTCAAACTCTCGACGCGTCTTTCGTTCCTGACATCGAATCTCTCTCTTCAACAGGACACCCTCTTCGACGTTCTCGACGGTCTCATCCTTCCCATCATCCAAAAAATCTTCCAGTCTCTCGCCGAGCCAGCAAACGGAACGGACGCGGAACTCGCTCAGGCTTCCCTTCGAGCTGCCTACCTCACCTTCATCGCTTCCATCATGACGGCCAAGCTCGATGCTGTTCTTCTTTCGCCGAGTCAGTCCTTCTTTTTTTCGAAACTCGCCGTCAAGAAGGAAAACGACGTGCTGACGTCCCCTCCTTCTTTTCGTCTCCTTCAGCCAACAAGCCCGAGCTGGAAAACATCCTCAACAACGTTGTTGGATTTGCCACCGAGTGCAAGGATTCGACATGTCAGAAGATCGCTTTCAACATCCTCGCGAAGGCCGTCACCGCTTGGGCTACGAACCCTTCCGCTGTCGCTGTTCCTATGGTCGTTCAAGGCGGTCTTCCTCCTCTCGTCCCCACCTCCCAAGTCATCCCTGGATTCGAAGGATACGTCTACGAGAGGCTTCTTCCCATCTGCATCGAGGTTCCCCTCAACCCCATCTTTAAAATGAAGGACGGACAGTCCCAACTCGTGAGTCGACGCGTCTCCCTCTCTTCTCGTCTTCTTACCCTCTTCCTCCTCCCTCGAAACTCACTCCTTGTCGATGATTTTTTCTCTCAGGTCATGTCGGAAATCACCAACCTCTACCGAGCTACTCTCATCGCCCGAGGAACGGAAGCAACCGACAGGTTGATGAGCGTTTACTTCCCATCGATTGGATGTCCTCCAGAGACTGGAGCCGAGTTCATCAAGCAGCTTGAGACTCAGGACGCCAAGACTTTCAGGAGATGGTTCACTGAGTGGATCAAGTGAGTCTCATGCCTCCCTTTGGGTCTCGAAAGGAATAACGAAACGAAACTGACGCGTCGTCTTCTCCCTCTCCCCTCTTCCCACTCTCGCAGGTCCGCTCGAGACGCCCAAGCAGCTGCCACCAAAGCAGCAGCTCAAGCAGCTCAGGATCAGTAGCTTATCATTTCCTCTTCAACCCTCCCTTGTTTTGATCTCGTCCTCCCTCCCCCGTCCTTTTCATCTCTCTTCGGTGTGCTCGCTTTCGCTTTTTCTCTGCGGCTTCCCCTTCTTTGTCTTTCGTTCTGCTCTTTCATCTCCCTCTCCCTCGCATGCTCTTTTGCTCAGACCTCACTTGCTCTCAGTCCGTTTGCATTTATCACGACCTTTGCTCTCTCTCTTTACACTTTCCATCCAACCTTAAAGCCCTCCCCTTCGTCCTACCTATACCCCCTCCACCCCTCTCCCCGCCAACGACGCTTCATCAGTCCTTTTCTTTGTGCTTGTTACGAGTAGTTCTTACATGCCTTTATTCTCTGTTTTCATGGTTGTGAAGAAGAGGGAAAAGTCGCGTTCCTTCCTTGAAGAAGGGTGCAGGAAGGAGGGACGACATGGCTTGAGGAAGAGTAGGTTCCATAGTGTGAGGCTGAGAATGGTATAGGAGGAACATCTGAGGACGAGAGAGGGAAGAATATTTGTGTGAAGGGGCAAGGGAAGGTCGAGCTGATCACTCTCCCTTTTCGCCACCGACCCTCACTCCCTCTCTTCTCCATTCCTTGGTTCCTGGACTTCTTCTCAGTCCTTCTCTCGTCCTTGCCTCAACCCTATGGAGTCGAGATTCAATTTCGGGAAGAGACAGATAGAACCGTGAGTATCATCGAGCAAGGATGGAGGACGAGACAGCGAAGGAAGATCAAACGTCGAGCTCACCTTTCCCCTCCCCTTTTGGATTCCATCCAGCGTCCCGTCCCTTCCAAACTTCGTCTACTCTACCACTACTACCACAACCGTGAGCTCAGCTCTCTTTTAATGCGTCAGATGCCTTTGGAATCGATGGAACGAGCGAAACTGACCTCGCTCCTTGCTCCCGTCTCTGACTGCTCCCTCCCTCCTCAGACTCGAACCCTTCTCTCCAACCACCTTCCAATGTCCCCTCTCCCCCTCGAAGGACTCATCAATCGAGGGAAGAAACGAGCCTACAACCCTGAAGGGACAGAACCTCAAACGGAAGGCTCAACGTCCTCTGGCAAGCGTCGAATCTCCGAACTCGCTCCCTCTTCTTCGGATCGAGATGGATCTCCCTCTTCTTCTTCGCTCGACGTTGGAGATTCTCTCGCTAGGATACCCCCTTCCGCTTCTTCCACTTCTACCAACGTCAACAACAACACCTCCGTGGCCGCTGTCTTCGCGGGCTCCACTCTCTTCAACCCTCAGCACGCTCGCCCTCCTTCCTTCCTCCCCTCCACCTCGAACAACCGAGCCTCCTCGTCGAACAACGGAACATCAGGCTCGAACTTCATCGCTTCGTCTCGAGCCTTCTTCCCCAAAGGTCTAGGAGGATTCCAGTCATCTCCGTCCTCCTCCTCCTCCCACCTCGCCATCAAACCTCCTCCTTCCGCTCCTCAACAGCATCTACCCCTCTCCTCCGTCTCTCCTTCCGAACCCTCCCACCAACAGCAGAAGCAGCAGGAACGAGAACGATCGGCCACTCCGTACGAGACCTTCGAAGACGACGAGGACTTCGTCAAGACTCAGGTCATCGAGGACGACGAGGAAGACGCGTACATGCGCGGAGGAAGTCAGCAGCAGTCGCAGCAGAGCCAGAACAGAGACGAAGTCGAGGATGACGAGGACCTCATCGAGATTCTCGACGAAGGAGGATACGACGACGACGACGAGCACCTAGGACCTCCTGCTTCTCAAGTCAGCTCTTATTGGGAGGGATCTCAGACGAGCGCCAGTCAAGTCAGCCGATACGACGACTACGAGGACGACGATCTCGAGATCGAAATGGAGCCTGATGAGGAGAGACAGGGATCCGTTGGGAGACACGAGGATGTCGAGGAGGAAGACGAGGAAGACGACGACGAGGACGGGAGGGGAGGAGGGAGGAGAGCTTTCTCCCAAGCCGTCGAAGACCTTGGATCTCGACAACCCAGTCAGGAGCTCGAGCGAATTCCTTCTTCGGACGATCAGCAGAACGAGGATGAACCTGGTGCTTCTCAGAACGAGGTGAGCATTCGTTCATTCGAGCTCTCTTTCCGTCTGTCGCGTCTAGAGCTGATTTCTCCCTTTCTCTTCCCTCCCTCTCAGTCTCAACTTCAAGAACGACGCTCCTCCTTCTCCAACGGATCCCATCTTCCTCAGAACCAAGATTCCATCGACGATCAACCAGCTTCCTCTCCTCGAGCATCTCCCATTCCCGTCCCTCCTCAGCAACAGCAGCACCGACTCACTCCTCCTCCTCCTCCTCCAGCCGCACCCGCTCCTCGAGAGTTCGATGCCCTGATCCGAGCTGCAGTGGAGAAGAGTGGAGATAGGTTGAAGGAGCTCGAAGCTATGTACGAGGAAGAGAACTTGGAGGGAGAGGCGTTCACGATGAGAGGCGACGGTGAGTTCGCTTCTCCTCCTCTTCGTCCCGTCCTCTCCCCCCTGTCTTTCGCTTTCTTTCCTTCCCTGGTTCACTCATTGTTTTGCTCCAACTTCAGAGCTCTTGGGTCGAATCTCGAACCTCTTCGGAAAGGTCTGTTCGAGTCAACGTGTCAGCGACGCGTCAAAGTTGAGGATTGAACGCTGACCCCTCTCTCTCTCTCTCTCTCTTCGGCCCTCCTCGAACAGGTCAACAACCATCTCGCCGAAAGATTCAAGCTTTTCCTCGACGTCGGATCGGACATCAAAGCTCACAAGGAGGAACTCGTTCAAGTTCGTCTCGCCCTCTTCGTCTCCGTTTGCGTGCTGACCTTCTTTGACTTCGTTCGTTGGGGTGGGTTGGGTGAACAGCGAGCCGAAAGGCTAGACGAGCATAGGGAGAAGATGCTGGAGTTTGGAGGGAAGCAGCCTGATCTTTGAACGGATGAGGAGGAGAATGAGAGGTCGGTGGAGTCGAGGCTGGAGTTGGGCTTTTGATGGTCGCTTTTGTTACGTTTTCTCTGTACGCTTTGGTAAGGTTGAGGATGGGTATGAGTTTCGCTTTGATGCTGGGGAAATCAACAGAGGAAGGAAGATGGTGGGGTGGAGGGAGACGATGAGACGACGCGTCGTCGCTTTCGTTGTTTTCTCGCAAGAAGAAACGTCTTGAACATCCATCAGGCTGGCAATTAGAGCTGGTAATTATTAAGCTCGGCTCCTTACTGAAGAGAGAGACGTGAACTACTGAAGCTGAGGTACAGAAGATCAAACAACCACAAAAGAAGAACAGGCGACATGGGGACGAACAAGGAAGAGAGATACTAGATGCGGACCAGCGAGACCTTATCTACAACGTAAGTCTTGCTAAAATCACTGGGACCTGCTGGAAAGCTCGAGCAGTCGAAGAAGAAAGTCACGTCTAGTTGTCCGCTCGACGCGACGACGATCGTTCGACCGTAAGTTTGGTAAGCGAAGCCGTTTCCTGGCCGTACACATGCTGGGTTATCTCCTCCGCAGGGGTCGGAGAGGGTGAACTGGATCGAAGCTAAAAGGGAAGATGAGAAGAGGGAGAGGGAGAGAGGGAAAAGGGTGAGTTGAAGAAGACGAGCCGCGTCCGAAACGACCTGACTCACAGCCGAGAGAGACAGTCACAGTGCACAAAGCCCCACTATTGTCTGTTCCAAACTCGAAGGAAAACGAGTACGCGCTCGAGCCGCAGACTTCCACCGTTTGGGTCAAGGTGATGAGCCCAGGGCCGTTGAAAGCAGTTCCGGCGATGCTAGAGTTCGGCGCAAACAAGATGATCAGCTCCTGCTCAGTACGAAGATGCATTGAAGACTCACAAGGCTTGACACCCAGGATCCGAGCTCAAACCACAGTCCCTTTCGTTTTTAGTGTACCCGTAGGCGACGCTAGGGTCCGAAAGGGTTCGAATCCAAGGGACGATCTCTCCAGAACTTCCATCTTCGAACCCTCCGTTTCCGACAGTTTCAAAGCCGATAGACGGAGGGCAGACACCTGGGGAAGGCCTGAAAGAAAGTAGGGACGAAGGGGTCAGCGATCGAGCTCGTTGTGGTTCCGCGTCTTTCAGTTCTTCGATGTTCGATCCTTCAAAGCTAAAAAAGAGGAGATGCGCGAGACGATTCACGCCTAACAGACTCACTCGGCTCTTTTTCTCGTCTTCCCTTCTTTCAGTCGTTGAGCCACATCCTTCGTCGAGGTCTGCCTCCTTCGGATCGCCTTCAGACCCGGCGCGTCGGTGATCGAGGTTCGAGGGAGAGAGGCAGCTTCAAGGGGAAGGCGAGCAGCCAAAACGATGGAAAGGATGCAGAGGATGAGAGGGAAGAAAAGGATCCTCATGGTCGTTGATGGAGAAGCTGAAAAGAAACGGAAAAGCAGGTCCTCTGATCTGAAATTTCAGAAGAGGCGCGTCGTGTGTAAGTCGGGACGATTCAGACCTTTTGCTTCCGCCCAGATGACCTCTTGGCTTGGATCGAAAGGCGAAGATATGCCTGTGACTGCCAAAGATTTAGCAAAGCCTAACCAGGCTGCTCGAGCCGACTTGAAGGGGAGGAAGTCGATCGAGAGAGACGAGTCCAGCAGGGACTCGAGCATTCACCTCACCATTGTTCTGCCGCTTTACGTACCGTTGGCCGATTCTCGAGAGAGTCTGACCCTGCGCGGGGCTTTGCGGTGTTTTCATATGGGTCTACAGCCCATGTAACATCTAGAATCTGATCGAGCCTCGTCAAACAGAAACTTCCAACCCCTCCGCCCAATGCTTCAAGACTGCTCTTCCGAGAGCGTGATCTGGGAAACCTTTAGGATCTCGAGAGATGATGACAGCATGCGAGTTAAACGCGTCAGGGAACCAGACCAGATGCTGCGAGAAGAAGAAGCAAGGCGAGGGAAGGGAGAAGCAATCAGCGACGCGTCTCGATATCTCTTGAGTTGGTCTCGATTCCCTCTTCCCTTCGTCTTCAAGCGACACGAGGAAAGACACTGACCTTCTTCAACCGAGGAAGCTCATCCAAACTCCGGATCATGGCCTTCTGCGCGTCCGTCAACAATAGCCCTCCCTCTCCTCCCTTCTTCGTTTTCTTCCCACCAACAACCAGCTCCACCTCACTCTCATCCTCCTCTCCACCCCCAACTCCAAGATCCAAATCCAGTCCCTCTTCGACGTACTCCTCCAACTCCCTCTCCAGAACTCTCAGCCTCTCCTTCACTCCCTTTCCCTCCTCGGAAACCAGCCTCATCCTCGACCTTCGTCCCTCGCTGTTGAAGCGATACAGGATGAGAGCCATCATGACAGGAATAGCGAGAGGCAAGGATATGAAGAAGAGGATGTTGAGAGGGAACTTGAAGCGGAGGAAGGGAGGAAGGAAAGGCCGTTTGGGACGAGTGGATTTCGGTTTGGGAGTGCGGGAGAGGGAATACCACGGCTGAGGAGGTTTGGAGAGGATGGAGTTGGATGGTGGAGGAAGGTTGAAGGACTTGATAAGGGGAAGATCAGGGTAAGTTTCACTGAAGGAAGGGATGAAAGAGCAAGCAGGGAAGAAGGAGGGAGTCAGGCAGAGACGCGACGAAACGAAGGCTTCGTGAGAAAATCACTCACACTTCGAGTCCGTTCGTCTCGAAGTCGGCGAAGGGATCATGCTCGGCAAACGCTCCAGTCACGTAAGGTACGGTTCGGTCTCGAATCGTGTTGGCGTCTGTCGAGACGAAGAAAAAACAGGAAGTGAGTCCGCGTCTCTTCCCGGAGCGTCGAAGTGAGCAACTCACAGACATCAACCTTCTCGAAGAGCTCGAGAGCCTCGTAGAAGACGTCACCTGATCGAAGAGGGAAGGCGGGAGAGTTAAGTACGAAGCGAAAAGATGGAAAGGGGGAGGAGACAATCACCTTTCCTCGCCATCCTCGCCACCAGGGCTTCTCTATCAGAGAGGTAGAGCTGCTCTCCAGTTCGGCCAAGCATGCGACTTCCTACTCCAGCTGCGAAAGAGGAGAAATAGGTCGAGTAAAGAGGCATTCCGAGCCAGGGTGACGCGAAGGTGGCGAAGTTGAGAGGAGAGTAAGTGTCGAAGAAAGAAGGGGTTTGGGAGTGGAGGATTCTATAAACGAGCAAAGGCAGAAGCCTAGAGTCAAATACAGAGGTTGGCTTAGATGAGATCAAACTAGGCGACGTACCCGATAGCGCATCGAGCGACGACTGAGAGAAGCGAGGGAAAGCAAGAAGGTCAGCGAGGGCTGAATTAGACAGATCGAAAGAGCCCACTCACGTCCTCCTAGAGAGTATCCAGCTATCGAGAAGTAGACGACCTTCTTCTCCGCGTCGTTCTCCAGTCGTTCGATCTCTTGCTCGATCTGAAGGAAAGCGAGCACGAAGGTCAGGAAAGGTGGAGGAGGAGCGAAGGAGGAGCAACGATGAGCTCACCTCTTGAACAACTCGCCCCGCGCAAAAATCTACTCCGTCGTACCTGTTCAAGCGTCAAAATAGGGATCGAGTGAGCTCTCAGCTTTCATACCAGAAGAGAACGGCTCACGTTTTGTCTGCAGAGTTTCCAGTTGTATTCAGAACGACGACCTCAGCCTCTTCTCCTCCTTCTTCTGAACCAGCATGTCCGTTCCCCTTTCCGCTCTCAGCCAGCTTGCCGTTAGAGAAAGGATGAGCAGCAAGAACCTCTGCTCCTAGGTTCTCCACGTGAGATGGGTTGCCCCAGAGACCTGAAGAAGAGCAAGCGAGCGAAGAAGAAGAAGAGGAGAAGGAGGAGGAAAGGCTGCTCGATTCGGCCCCCTCCGACGAAGGAGCGTTGAAGAATCCTCACCATGCACGAGAACGACGAGATGAACCTTGGAGACCATATTTGAAGAGAGTAGAGCGAAAAGAGGGTTCCGAGAGATGCTGGCGGTTGAGGATCGGAAGGAGGCAGGGAATCGAACTCGAAGCGACACGTCGACCTCGGCCAGGCCTCAGCGTCGCCGATTCTCGGCTGCCTGGAAGTGAAAAAATGAAGCGAAAATCTTCCCTTCGTGTCTTTCAATTTCTTGCTTGCGAGACGAAAGGGTGGTGAGAGGCAGAGGATAAAATGTAATCACGAAATTAAGCAAGACGAACCGCGAGAGAGAGAGAGAGGGAAGCAAAGGCAAAGAAAGAAGAAAGACCCCAGAGATGAAGGCAGAAACAAGATGGAATCTAAAGCGTGAGATGTCGTGAAGAGTAAGTAAAGAGGTAACGAAAGAAGGGAGAGAAAGACCTAAGCAGAAGCGACGGCGTAGGCAGCAGCGGAAACAGAGTCGTGCGAGATCGAGACCTTGACGGTCTTTCCTCCGACGAGGCCCTTGAGCTCTCCGTGGAACGCAACCTCGGGTCCGGTGGCGGTAGAGCTGGAGTGAAAGGAAGAAGAAGAGAGAGGGAGAGGTCAGTTTCTAGCAGAAAAAATGGGTCCAGCGGAAGCGAAGAGGAAAGAAGGACAAACAGAATCTCGATCTCCTTCATCGAAGCTCCAGCTCCCTTGGACTCGACGGCGAGAGCCTTGAAGACGGCCTAGATGGAAAGAAGAGCAACAAAAGAGGTCAGTCTCTACTTCGAAAGGGAGGCGAAGGCTGAGAATGAAAGACTCACCTCCTTAGCAGCCCATCGACCAGCGAACGAAGCCTGAGGAGAAGGTTGCTTCTGGCAGTAGGCGATCTCAGACGAGGTGTAGTTCCTCGAGACGAAAGCCTGGTTGCTGGAAGGGACCTCAGAGATCAACTCGGTGTCGATTCCAACTCCAGCGACCTGAGGGTTGGTGAGAGCGAGTCGAACGGCCTCGTGGTCGGCACCCTTGGGGAGCTTGGAGGGGAGCTTGGACGCGAAGGTGAACTCTCCGGTCTTGTCGATGGAAGTTCGACCGATGGGATTGAGAAGAACTCCGAGTTCCTGCTCCATGTCGTAAGGAGGGTGCTCTGCGAAAACGAAATGAAGAGGAAGAGGTCAGAAAGGGAGATCGATCGACGAGACGGACGCGTTGGAGGGAGAGACTCACCCTTGATCCTGATGAGGGAGTTGGTGATGAGAGCCTCGGAGTTGTACGAGTAGGCAGCCTTGGCTCGAGGAGATCGCTTAGCGACGTAGGCGGAGTACTGGAGGGGATCGAGGCAGGCGAAGAGGTGTCGAGGGTGAAGAACGAGGCAGTCTCCTCCGACTTGTCTGTAAGCGACGAATCGAAGCGAAGGGAATCAGCTGGCGTCGAAGGAGTGGAAAGAAGAGAAGGAACGTACCCGAATCCGAAACTGGTGATCATACCCGACTGGATAGAAACGTGCTGAATAGGCTTCGAAGGGAAGAAGAGGTGGGTGTTCTTCTGGAGCTCGGCGGCGATGTTGTCGGCGTTCCTGTTGGGAGGAACGAGAGCAGTCTGGATCGACTGCAAGAGACCGTTGAGTTGCCAGGCGGCCTGGAAAGAGCAAAGGGAGCGAAGGGAAAGTCAGTCTCGAGGAGAGAGGGCGAAGAAGGGAAGGAACGGGACGAACAGCAGCTCCCTTGGGGTGACCAGTGAGGGACTTCTGAGCAATGACGGGGACAGCGTTTCCCTTGGTTCGTCCGAGGTGCTTGAAGATGTCGTTGTAGATACCAGACTCGTTCTTGTCGTTGGCCTTGGTCGAGGTTCCTGAGAAAGAAGAAGGCCGCAAAAAGCAAGATCAGCCAACGGTCTCGACGCGTCCACAAGAGAAGAAAGAGGACGAACCGTGCATCGAAACGACGTTGACATCGTCGATGTCCATGTTCCAGACGGCCAAAGCTCGTCGAAGGGGAGCGACTCGAGGATCGGGAGCTCCCTCGAGCATACCGTAGGTTCCGAGAGCAGCCTTCTCCTGTCGAGCAGCCTCGAGTTCGATCTCCGAGATCTTGTCCTGGATGTCCTCGGCGGATCCTCCAGCCTCGAGCTCGGCCTTGAGGAGATCGTGCTCGTTCTGAAGCCACTCTCCAATCTGCTTCCTTCGGAAAGCGAGCTGTCGAGTTCGGTACTTGATGTCGAGGAGAGGGAGAGGGTTGTTGGAGGGAAGCTGTCGAGCGACGGAGAGCATTCCTCGTCCGGGAGCAGGGATGGATCGACCAGCCTTGTCGCTGAAGGATATATAAAGAGGAGGAAAGGAAGTCAGTATCGAAGAAGGCGAGACGAGATCGAGAGCAAAACGAAGAAGAGGAACTCACGTGTGAGTCGAGGTGTAAGCGACGATTCCCTGAATCGGGCAACCCATCTCGAGGGCAGTTCGAGCGCTCATGATGACCTGGACTCCGGCTCCCTGAGCCTCCATGAACTGTTGAGAGGAAGAAAAAGAGAGGACGAGTCAGCTTCGTTCTCGAAGACCGACGAGGAGGAAGACGCGTTGAGCGGAACTCACTCCATCTCGAGTCGAAGTGGTAGGCCTGGAGAACTCGTTGGGCTCTCGTCCCATAGCAAACTCGGTCTCGGTGTTGGAGGTAGCCTTCATGTTGGCGCTGAGAGCGAAGGAACAAATGAAGAAAGGAAGTCAGCGATGGTCGAGGAGTCTTCGAGCAGCTCAGATACTTACAACTCGTAGGATCCCTCCTCAGAGAAATCGTCGAATCCTCCGGAAAGCATGACCTTGGCCTTTCCACTCAGGATCGAGTCGCAGGCAATCTCCAAGGACTGGAGAGCGGTGGCGCTGAGGAAGAGGAAACGAACGAAGAGACATCAGTTTCGGTTCGAAGGAAGAGAGGAACCTCGGCGAGTAGAAGCACGAAGCACTCACCAAGCTCCGACGGGGATCTTGACGGGTCCGGAAGCCGACATGAGGAGCAAGTTGATCCATCCAGCGACGGAGTTGATGAAGCTGAACGAGAAGAAAAGAGTCGAATCGATCAGCGACGCGTCTCGAATAATCGAAAAGACGATGGAAAGACACGAAAAGAACTCACGTCTCCTGCAAGATATCCTTCTGGACGTCCTTCTCCTCCTTCCTGTCCTTGAACATCTGACTGAGGGATCGCATGCCTCCCATTCCGGATCCGATGGCGGTTCCGACCTCCGAAGGGTGAACGTACTTGTAGAGCTCGTAGGGATCCGAGATACCGGACATGACGAGAGCCTCCATGGTAGCGACGAGAGCCCAGAGAGCAGTTCTGATCGAAGACAAGGGAAGGAAGAGAAAGAAGGTGAGCGAAAGTCGACGAGAGAGAGAGACACGCGCCGAAGACGATGAACGAGACAAGAGCGCAGAGAAACGAGACCCACCGATCCGTCTGAGCGATGATATCGTCGGGAAGACCGTATCGGCCAGCGTGCCATCCGGTGGGGATCTGACCACAGACGAGTCGATCGAACTTGACGGCCTTGGGGACGAGGATCCTGGCTCCTCGCTTGAATTTGACGAAGAACTCTCCCGAAGGTTGAGCCCAGATGTCGCACTTGTCTCCCTGCTCCCTCTTGAACTGATCGGCGTCGGCGGCGGAAACCTCGATAGGCTCGAGATCGTGGTTGAGCTCGACCTCCTGGTGGAAGGCCTTCTTCTTCGGGTCGTAACCGTGGAAGAGCTCGGGCTCTGCGACGAGGAAGGAACGAAAAAGGAAAGGAGAGAGCGACGAGTCAGTTTCGGAAGTCGTGAAAGGAATGAGGAACGAGAGAAGGAAGACTCACCGATGAGACGAACTCCAGTGTGCTCGAGAATCTCCTTCTCGTACTTGGCTCGAACGTCCTTATCGTCGACCGGCTCTCCAGACTTGGAGTCGACCCATCCGACGTAAGCTTTTCCACTCTTGAGTCGTCCATCGAAGTGCTTGATGAATCCCATGATCCAGGACATCTCGATGAGTCCCTCGATGGTGAACTCTCCCTTCGCCTCCATCTCCCACCTCGTCCTGGATCCTCCCCAAGGTCCGACCTCTCCGAATCCAGTGATGACGAGGACCTTGTCGAGATCGATCATGCCTCGGAGTTCGTTGAGCTTCTCGAGGGACTCGACTGACTCTAGAGGAGGGAACTCGAACTTGAAGTTGGCTCGAGGAGCGATGGGGACCTTCTGGTGGATTCGCTCGGCGTCGACTCCGTTGATGATCTTGAAGTCGGCAGAGTTGTCGATGGCGACGGCTCGTCGAAGATCTCCGCTGAGAGCGAGGTTGGTTCGGATCTTGGTCGTGACCTCGGCGAGATCAGGAAGACGATCCATTCCTCCGTTGAGGTCGGCCCAGACAGGCTCGATCTGAGTGATGTCGAAGAGGAGAGGGTGCATCACTGGGAGGAGAAGAAGACGAAGAGTTAGGGTTGTTCGAGAAGCGTCTAGAAGGAGGGGAGCGAGAAGAACAGGGACTCACAACCAAGGATGTTGAACGCCATCTCCTTCGCAGAGAAAGTTCGAACTCCGAGCTTCTCGAGTCCCTCGGCGACGGTGTTGGTAGCAGACATAAGTCCGGTTCCTCGAGTCCATCTACGAGAACGAATCAAGAACGAGAGAGGGTCAGAAAATCCGAAGATTGAGGGGAAGGGAAAGAACGAGACGCGACTCACCCGATGACGGCTCCGGCGAGGCACAGGTACTCTCCCCAGGACTCGGAAGCCCATCGTTGGAAGAGAGTCTCGAGCGAGATCTTGGACTCGGAGTAGAGACCGTCGTTTCCGAAGAGACCGTGGTTGGGAGAGAGAGGGAGGACGACCTGAGTGGGTCGAGTGACGAAGTCTGGAGGAAAAACGAGAACGAGAAAGAGTCAGTCGAGAGTTTGCGAGTGCGAAAGGTGAGAACGAGACTGACGTCGAGCGGCCTTCTTCTGCTTGACGGCTCCGAGGAGTCGAAGAAGGTTGGTCTGGAGGAACAGAAGGGAACGAGGACGCGTCAGAAATCGAATCGAGTAGCGGGAAGACGAAGAGAAGATGTGAAACTCACAAGCATGACTCGGTGAGCGAGCTCAGACTTGTCGTCGAGTCCATCGATCTCTGTAGGGGACGAATATGTACAGCGAGAACGTCAGTGAACGAAAGGCTCGAAGGAAGAGGGGATTCGCTCGACGAACCTCGTCCGTTCTCGGGAATGGCAGCGAAGGGAAGGACGTAGTCAAGATCGAGTCCGAGAGTCGAGTAGATGTAGTCGACGAGAGCCTCAACGTCCTGCTTCGAACCCTGCACAATCACAAAGCCAAACCATAAACAACGAAATCGTCAGCAAAGAAGTCGAGGAGACGCGTCGAAACGGAACGGGAAAACGAACCTGGTTGAAGGGAACGACAGTCAAGGCGGATCCTCTGCTTCCACACTCCTGGTAGATGGTCTGGTAGTACTCGACGGTCTTCCTGTTGTATCGGGAGGTGGTGACGACGACGGTAGCTCCTCCAGCGAGGAGACCCTTGAGGATCTCGCATCCGATCGATCCCTTTCCGACTCCAGTAAGGAGGGCGTTCTTTCCCTTGAAGCTGCAGGACGAGGAAGAGAAGGTTTGAGTCAGTAATCGCCTCTCGGATCGTCTTTGTGACAAGAGAAGAAAAGCTGTCGACTCACGTAGTTCCAGAAGTAGCGATCTCGGTCAAAACGTCCAAGTAAACCGAGGTCAACTTGGAGGAGTACTGCCAGGTGGTTCCAACCTTCCTCTTGAGGTGGAGGAGAGGGAGCTTGTCGGTGGTGGTAGTGAGGACGGCCTCGGGGATCGCAGGTCGCATGAACTGGGAGGAGGATCGTCGAACTCGAGATCCGGATCGAGAAGGTCGAGACTCGGTTCGAGCGAGGTTCTTGACGACCTCTCCGTAGAGGGACTGAAGGCGAGGAAGAAGAACAAACCGAGTAAGAGGTCAGCTCGAGAGAGAAAGCAGAAGGAGACGAGAAAGAGCAACGGAACGAGACGAACCTTGATGGCAGCCTTGTTTCCCCTCGAGATCTGAGGTTGAGCCTTGACGAGCTTGTAGAGCTTGGCGACGTCGGACTGGACCTTCTCCCTAAACGAACCGAAGTCGAACGCAAAGAGAAGATGGTCAGGTTCGTCGAACGAGGAGGGAGAAAACGGGAAAGAGTCGAGACAGGAACTGACAAGTTGACGTTCTGGGAGGGCGAGATCTTTCCACCGGAAGCCATCTCAGCGACGTAAGCCTCGAGCTTTCGGACGTTGGTTCGGACGACCTCGGAGTAGGTGATATCTCCCTTGGCGGAAACCTCGGTGTGAGGAGCGGTGGGGAAGGTGACTGAAGGAGAGAAGAGAGAAACGCGTCGAGCAAAGTCAGCGACGAGTTTCGAAGTGAAAAGAAAGCAGATTCGAAACTCACCATCCTTGTAAACGGGTCCCTCGTGGAGAGCCTCTCGACAGTTATCGAGGAGCTGCTGTCCGAACTCCTTGGCCTGCGACGACGGAAAGAAAAGCAAGAGGAGAGAGAAGTCAGGGTCCGAGTCGACAAGAAGGGCGGAGACGACGACGAGGAAGTTAACTCACAAGTCGGAAGTTCTCTCCGTCCTCAGGAAGGCACTGGTCGACGTGGTACTGCATGTAGCTGAGAAGAAGGAAAGAAGGCGCGTCGAAGAGTCAGCGCTCGAGCTCGAGCGAGGACAGCGAGGAGAAGGGGAAGTAAACTCACTCGATGAGGGTAGGATCGGCTCGGTTCATGATGGCGATGCAACGAGAGGTGATCTCTGAGGAAAGGAGACGACGGAGGGGGAAGGAAAACGCGTCAGGAAGAGTTCGATTCGAAGGAAGAGGAGAAACGAGAACAAGACTCACCTCGATCGACGGTGGTAAGCCTTCCGAAGATGATATCGAAGAACATGATGAGAGCGTCCTGCCTGACCCAGTTCCAGCACGAGTCGAAGTGCCTGGCCTTGAGAGGCTCGAAGATGGGCTGGATTCCCTGAACGTAGAGGTCTCCGTGCTCCCTGTCGATGGAGTCGAGCTTGTCCTGGAGGATCTGCGAGTTCTCCTTCTCCTGTTCGGCGAGTCGGTTTCCCTCCCTAGGATCCTTGCCTAAGTGTCGCATGTAGAGCTCGACGTGCTGAGCGGCGAAGGTCTCCTGCTCGAGCTTGTACTTGTCGAATTCCTCCGAGTTCATGACGGGTCCTCCTCCTCCTCCTCCACCTCCTCCTCCTCCCGAGCTGGCCGACGAGAGCGAGATTCCAGCTTGGACGGCGTAGGCAGCGGCGACGGTGTCGAGCCAGGCTTTGGCCTCAGCCTCGGTTCCAAGTCGCTTGGGAGGTTCGAGGGTGACTCCGAGCATGAGAGCGGCGTCCGTTCGAGAAGGTCCGAGACCCCAGGTCTTTGCGAGATGAGCTTTGGCGGCCGACAGGTTGAATCCTCCAGGCATCTTTCCTCCGATCATCCTCGAGATCAAGGCAGACGTGCACTTTCCGATGGCTCCCGAGTAGCCGAACTGGATGGCAGCTCCCAGCTCGTCAAGAGGAAGCTCCTCTCCCTTCTCCGGAGCGGATCCGAACTCGAGCTGAAGATCCGAGATCAACTCGTTCTGGAGCGTCGACTTTCCACCGACGAGATCCTTGATGGTCTTGGTGAGAGGAACCTCGTTGACGGGCTTCTTGAGCTTCTGGGCGATGATGACTCGAACGGTATCGACGGCCTTGAGAGGTGCGTCGGGAACCTCAGCGACGGGTCCTCCTCCTCCTGATGGGGCAGCGACGGCGACGGGAGCGGCAGCAGCAGCGGCTGGGGTAGGAGCTCCTCCTGAAGCGGCGGCGGGAGCGGCAGCCTCTGCTGGCTCAGCATCCTCGAACTGGTAGTAGACCTCCTTCTGGTTCTTGGAGTGGGCGAGAATGGCTCGGTTTCGGGAGACGGCACCGTCCGAGGTAGCGTACTTGAGGCCGAGAGTTCGAGAAGCCATTCCGGTGAGGGTAGGGGAAGGTCCGACCTCGATCATTCGCTCGAACTCGTAGTACTCGAAGAGGAGATCCTGGGTCTCGATCCATCGGACGGGACTGCAAAGAAAGAGCAACCAGGTCAGGACGCGTTCGTGAAGAAGAGGAAAGAGAGACTTCGAGACTCACGAAGCGAACTGGTAGGCGAGAAGTTCACAAAGGATGTGGTAGGCGAGCTTCTGTCGGTTCTCGGGAGCGTTCCAAGCCTCCTCGTCGGTGGTTCGGATGAGCTTCTCCATTCGGGGAGATCCTGAAAGGGACGAGAGACGAAGGTCAACTCCGAAGGCTCGAATTTGGTTTCCTCCTGCTAGAGAAACGGAGGTGAAACTCACCAGTCTGGTCGAAGATCTTCTGAGCGTACTCCTTGGAAACTTGGAAGGGGTCGGCCTAAGCGAGCGACAACGAGGAGAGGAAAGAAGGGATCAGCCTTCTTGAGTTTTTCGAACGAGACGGAAGACGGAAAGTAGACTCACGATCAAGTTGGGGATGTAGAGTCCAACGAGAAGCTCAGGGTTGAGATCGAGAGCCGAGACCTTCTTGGAGAGGTACTTGAGGAAAGGCTGAACTCCGGACCAGAGGTCTATCGGAAAGAAGAAGAAACAGGTCAGCTTGGTTTCGGAGGAGATCGAAGCTTCGAAGAGAGAAAGAAAGCACTCACACTTGGAGTGGAAGGGAACATCGATTCCAGGAAGAGGGATGGTAGCTGAATCAAAGTAGAAAGAGAAAAGATAGAGACTCGGAGGTCAGCACGGGAAGGAAGGAATGGGGAAAGGGGAAAGAGAAGGAGTTGGGGACGGAGGAGGCGAAGGGAACGAACCGAATCCTCGCTCGAGCTTGACGAAACCATCCTCCTTGGCCTTAGCAGTAGCGGTAGCGAGAGACTCGTCGACGATGTTGAGCAACTGTATAAATTTGAGACCGAACAAGGAAGAGTTGAGGGTCAGCTTGAACTCTCTTCTCCCTCTCTCCTCGTTCGCCCGAGCTGACCTTTGCCCTCAACTGTTCCTCCGTTAGCTCAGCCTGGAGCTTCTTCATGTTGATCTTCTGGATCTTGATGTAGTTGAGAACGTTGGTCAACGTAGCGAGAGCGAGGTTCTCTCCGGCAGCGACTGCATATAGAGAGAGTCCAAGAGCGAGGAGATGGTCAGCTTTGGGGAGGAGAAGGGCTGGGGAGAGAGAAGAGAGCTCAAGAACGAACCATATTGCTGTGAGAACGAGGAAAAAGAAAGACGAGAGAGAACAAGTCAGCTCAAAGCTCTACCAGCAAAAACGATATCTAGGAGAGAAGTATAGAAACTCACAGTTCCTGAATCAGACGAAAAAGTCGAAGGGGGAAGATGGTCAGCTCGCCGTTCCTTCTCTCTGTTCTTTCCTCTTCTCTCCCTCTATACACCCTTCCCTCGAACACCAGCGCCCAAAGAAAACCTTCTCTAATGACTCACCTTCAACGTTGTAGTTGACCAACTCGAGCAGCAATCCAGTTCGGTTCGCGATCGTTACGACCAACTCCCTCAGCAGCAACTCCTTACGAGCGAGTTCTTCAGCCATCGTGTGTCTAGAAACGAGAAAGGGAGGGAAGGGGAAAGAGAGTAGGGAAGGTGGGAGAGAGAGAGAGAGGAGAGAGAGAGAGGGGGGAGGGAGGAGAAAAGGGAGAAGGGAAGGGGGTCGTGGGGGGTGAGGGAGAAGAAGGCGAGGAAGGGGAGGCAGAGAGCTCAACGAAATCGAAAGGGTTGGGGTGGGCGGAGATTGAGTTGGGGAGAGCAGGGAGAACAGAGAGGTAGTAACCGAAGGGAAGTTTTTTTTCTCTCGAAGTTCGATGGATTGGGTGAGGATTTGCGTGATTAGCTCCGAAGATTTTCAGTTCCATCTTTGAAAAGAAATCAGGAAGGATCTGCGAGCGGCAGACTTGTTTGGCGACGCGTCTCTTCTTCCCTCCCGCTCTGGTTCGACTGCTCTCCCCTTCGACCTCTCATCGAACTTTATGATTCGCTGATAGCTCCTCCTGTTTCCTCAGTAACTCACTCCAGCATCTTTCCTCTCTTCCTCTCTCCCTCGACGCGTCTCGTTTCGAATTCGTAAAGTCATCAATCCCTTCTCTCCTTCCCTCAATCAACAAACCACACACCCATCCTTCTTCTTCCCACTCGCACCCTCCTTCTTCCTCCTTCCGCTCTCCTCCTTTCCTACACACTCAGCCCAAGCAACCTTCTCCTCCTCCGAGAGCAAGCCGAGTTTCGCTCGTTGAGCGAGGGCTTTCTTCCGAGACGCGAGTTCGGATTTCGAGTGGCTGCAGCGGGAAACGAATGTGAAAGAGATGAGTACGGGCTGGGTGAGGAGGGAGAGGGAGAGGGTGGGCGTGGAGAGGTGGGTTGGATAGGTAAGGAGGGAGGGATGCTGACGTTTTAGTTTGGTCTTGAAAGACGGAAACGAAACGAACGAGCAGGTGTTCCTTCGAGGGAGCCAGGTAGGGTATGGTGATGAGAGAGGGAGAGGGTGGGAGAGCAGAGGTGGGTAGAGAAGAGAAGGAATCACCGAGACGTGGCCGACAGAGGGTTCTGCAGCGGTTTGGTTCCTCCTCCTTTCCCTTTCTCGTTCGGATTGACGTCCTTCTCCTTGGGTTTCATCGGCTGAGGTTCCTTGGGTTTCGAGGTAGGTGCCTGTCGCTTGATAGCTGCGAGGGCTGCTTCTCGAGAGGGACCTCCGAGAACTTGACGGATCCCTTTTGGGAGGGGAGTGGGAGTGGGTGTTCGAGAGGAGGGCGTTGGAGTTCCGTTGAGGAGGTTGATGGTCGAGCAGGAGTGGGAGGAGGGGAAGCGATGGTTGGTGCAGAAGGTGTGGATGCAGGACTGGAAAGAAGAAGATACAGAAGAGGAGTCAGCGGAGAGAGAGACAGACAGGACGGAAGAGGGAGGGAGAGGAAACGAGTGGACTGACCGAACACTTTACTCCCAGACCTCCTACCAGACCCTTCTTGCAACCCTTCGCAAAGCATACATCTCCCCTCTCCTTCTTAGCTCTGAGCACCTCCCTCTCCCTCCCAACCTCGTCCTTCTTCTCTATACATTTCTTGCTGCCCAGGTGTCGATCCATCGTGTCGTTCGGATCCTCGCCGACGGGCGTTCCTATCGGAAGTGAGCAGAGAGGACAAGGGATGGGAGTTCGATCTGGAGGAGGAGAGGTGCACGGGTGAGAGTGGGTGGTTGCTGAGTGGAAGGGAGAGTGGTGGAGAGTGCAGAAGGGAAGCTTGCAGCCAGGGCACTGAGAAGAACGAAGGGAGGAGGAGGTGGTGGTGAGCTCGAGCTCATTCTTGGAGGGAACTCAGCAGCGTGAGAGAGGAGTGCATGTAGACTTACCTTGATGGGGAGGAAATCGTGAAGATGACAAGAAGGATGAGAGCATTCAACCTGGTTATGAATGAACAGAAGCTCGTCGGAGGACATGCTGAGAGAGGGAGGGTGGGAGGAGGGACGTGGACGAGCTGGTGACGGAGGAGGCTGATGTTGCTGCTGCTGCTGATTGAGAGTGCAGATGTGAAAGGTGGACGATGTGGTTGGAAAGGGGAGGGTGGCCGATTCGAACCTTTTATAGAGAAAGGAAGGGAGGGCTGAGTGAGCGTTGAGGTGGAAGGAGGGAATCGAGGCTGACAGAGGTTGAGCTCGAGCTTCGAGTCGCTTCCACGACATGGTCGAATAATCTTGTCAGCATGTCGATCAAGAAAAGCTGCTTCAGATCCCCATCTTGTCCTCGAGCTCGTCGGAAGCAAAATCCCCGAGAAAATATTCAAGCACGCGAGGCAATTCACCGATGCGTCGAGCTCAGCCGACCCTCCTTAACCTCGTCCTTTTCCTTCAACCTTCACCCTCCCAGCCCTTCAAAATGCTCTTCGGACGAGCTCTAATACTTCTCTCGACCCTAGGATTCTCGCTGGCTAATGTTCTTACGCCAGGTGAGCTGATTTTTACGTCCGGATCACTTCCGAGAGTTCGATCGTCGAGCTCAGCCCATTCTTGCTTCCATCTCTTCTTCCCTCTCTTCTCCTCCCAGAGCATAAGCCTAGGATCTTCGTTCTCTCGGACATGGCCAATGAGCCTGGTGAGCTTCACTTCTGTGCTCTCTACTGCTTTGAACCGTTTCGAAGCTGATCTGTGCTCTTGAACTGCTTTTCGACGGATCAACTCGCAGACGACGCAGAATCCCTCGTTCGACTGCTTCTTTACGCGAACGAGATCCAGATTGAGGGTCTGGTTGCTACCACTTCGACTTGGCTGCGGTGAGCTCACTACTTACGCTTGAGTCTTTAAGTTCCGTCGAAAACGAGCTGACCTCGATCCTCCCTCCCATCTTTCCGTCGTCTTTCAGCGATTCAACTCACGAGGAGCAGATCCATAACGTGAGCAGTATCACCGCAGTGGTGTATGCCTTTGGATACATGTCCTCAAGCTTCGGTCTTTTCCTTGCAGGTTCTTGACGGCTACGCCGAAGTTCTCCCCAACCTTCAAGCTCACACGTCGCCTTCGAATCCCTATCCTTCAGCAGGCGACCTCGCTTCGGTGACCTACGTACGTCCTGTTCAGACTCCTGAATTGAAAGATCTCAGTTCAACGTGCTGAGCTGACCTTCGCTCTCCCGGCTCTCATTCAGTCTGCTCTCCCTCTCTTCGGGATGCAAGGAGTCGGCTCTCTCTCCTTTTCTTCGCCTGGATCAGACCATCTCATCGCTACCGTCGACAAGATCGACCCCTACGGTAGACCTCTCTTCGTTCAACTTTGGGGAGGTGCGAACTGCTTGGCTCAAGCTTTGTGGGAAGTAAGGGAATCGAGGTGAGTCGTTCGTGTCGCGAAAAGGTCGAAGCGGAGGGAGAGAGCTAACTGCGCTGGTTCTTCAGGTCGAAGGAGGAAGTTGAGAGTTTCGTTTCGAGGATCCGAGTCTACGCTATCAGCGACCAAGACGATGCTGGTCCTTGGATCCGAAGAGAGTTCCCTGAGCTGTCCTACGTGAGGCTTCGAGAGCTCGACGCGTCCCTCCTTTAACCTCGGGCTGAATCGCTTCCTCCTTCTTTCGTCAGATCGCGAGTGTTCACGGAGAAAACCAGTATGCTCTCGCTACTTGGACTGGGATCTCCGGAGACAAGTTCTGTTCGTACTTGGAGCTCGACGCACTCGAAACCTTGACTTTCGCTGACTCGGAGTTTTCGACGACAGACGGCTTCACCGGAGGAGAGGAAGACTCGATTACGATGGAGTGGGTCAAGAAGAACATCCAGCTCGGAGCTCTTGGGAAGAAGTATCCTGACTTCGATTTCATCATGGAAGGTCCGTCTTTCTTTCTTAATGTCTCGACGCGGCCTCTCTCCATCTTCTTTCTCGGTTCCCCTTTCTCCTCCTTTCGCCTTTCCTGACCTCCCCATCTTTATTTCGAAACAGGTGATACACCTGCCTTCCTCGGAACCATCCCCGTTCGTTATCTCTTCCCGCCTCGACGGGTCTTCGACTCGCTGACCTTCTCACGTCTCCACTTCTTTCAAGAACGGTCTGAACTACCCTCTCGACCCCACCTTCGGAGGGTGGGGAGGACGTTACACTCGCGTTCTCGATGGATCTAGCAATCACTACGCCGACTCGGTGGATCGAGTCACCTCTCCCGTCGACGGCCAGTTGAAGATGAGCGCGCAAGCTAGCATATGGAGGTGGAGGAAGGAGTATCAGAACGATTTCGCTGCTAGGATCCAGTGAGTCTGGTTCGGCTCCTTTTACCTCCGCAAGCTCGAGACTGACTTCGACCTCTTGCAGATGGACTCTCACCTCCGACTTCTTCAAAACGAACCACCCTCCCTCGGTCCTCGTCAACGGCGACGACTCGTGGGAACCCATTCGGATCACCATCAAGGCTGGCTCGACCATCGAGATCGACGCTTCAGCTTCTTCCGATCCTGATGGGAACACTCTCGAGTTCGAGTGGTTCCAGTACAAGGAGGTTGGATCGATTCAGAACGAGGTGCGATTCCGTCACTCGCTTTCTCTCTATTCTTCCTCTTGACGCCTCTGACTTCCTTATTGATAGATCGACAAGGAAGTACCTAATCTCGAGACTCATGGGACTTCTACGACCTCGAAGCTCAAGCTCACTCTTCCAGAGGAGATTTCGTGGAGGAGTTGGTTCAAGGAGCGACGCGACTTCCATATGATCTTGAAGGTTCATTCCGGATCTCTGCTTCTTCTTCGTCTCGTCCGATACTTAAACCCCAGCTCTGATCAGCTTGACTTCCTTTTAATTTCCTGTCCCAGGTCACCGACGACGGAACACCAGCTCTCACAAGATATCGCCGAATTATCATCACGGTGCTGGCGAAGACTTCTTCTGGTCACGACGAGCTCTGAGATGAACTTGCTCGTCTATGCGTTAGTCCGTTAGCGAGGCTGGTGTCAGGAAGCTTTCTAGGTCCGAGTCGGGGGGGTTGCTTTCGCCAAGTTGAAGGGACGACGCGTCGTTTTCAACCTTGCCTTCGAGAATCGAGGGGCTCAGCTTCCAGGAATCTTCGGCTTCTCTGTTTGGAAGACGACTCTGCACTTTCCCCCTCTCAGCCAGGGGAGAGGAGAGGGTGAGGAAAGGTTCGAATGGGAAAGGTCAACTTGAATTGCCGTCCCGTGAGCTTGGGATTCCGGTTCTTTCGTCCTCCTCGTCTTCCATACTGACCTCAACGACTCCTTCAAATTAAATTTTCAGCTCTCTGTCCCGACCATCCCCAGTCTCACTACTCTCACCGTCCCTACACTCCTCCCGCTCTCCCTCAAGGCGCGTCGACTCCCTACCATCCCCCTCTCCCTCTACTCGCTCCCCTCCCTCTCCCAGGCCTTGCCCTGGACTTCAATCGGCCCCTTCCTTCCCTCTCAAATCTCCCATCTACACTCCCTGTACCTACTCGCCCGATTCGCTGATCGGAGGGGAAGAACGCATCACTCCGACTCAAACGACGACGACGACGCGATCCAGGAGGTCGGAGGGTAATAGGAATAAGGGGAAGAGAAGTGCGGTGTAGGATCCGATGCAGTTGAATGGGTACTTCCAGGTCCAAAGGGGGGAGAGGGTGATGTAGGAGCAGGGGAGCCTCGTTGCGTTTTCGGTTTGTCGTCTTTTTTTGGTTTCTTGTTCTCGATGTTTCGTTTCGTTTCCTGTTCGTTCTACGTACATAGTCTGCTGCTTCGTTTTGTTACTCTAACTTATATCCATGTCGACTGCTCCCATTCCGTCCCAAAAGTCGAAGGAAAAGAAAGTAAATCAGCTCGACTTGATCAGCTCGACGCGTCCTCGTCAGGTCGTCTCAGACGCCTTCGACTCCCGCCTCTCTTCTTTGTTCTTCTGCAATCTTCATCTCCTCCCTTTCCTCTGTTCGCACCAACCCCATTCACTCGAGAACAAACACTCGTAAACATATCGTCGTCGTCGGACTCCTGTTCCGTTCAATCAAATGTAAACACCCACCACCCCACCCTCTCCCTTCCTCGCCTTCCAACCCATCCCACCCTCAACACCTTCCTTCCTCCCCTCCACCCAGACCAGCTCACTAACATGCTCCTTCTCGCATCCTGCCACGGGACAGACCCACGTCCACTCGATCGGTTTCGGTTTGGCTTTGGCTTTGCCCTTCTTGGTTGGACGAGCTGAGGGAGGAATGGAGGGAGCGAGATGAGGAGGTGGAGATTCGCTGTGGAGGAAAATAAGGGAGAGAAGAGAGGAAAGGGGAGAGAAAGTCAGGTGCTGGAGCGAGAACGAGAACGCGAAACGACGCGTCGCCCTTCCCTTCCCTCCTTCTCTCCCCGCCAAACCCATAGCCAGAGACCCCGAAAGGACACATGTACACTCACAGTCCAGCCAAGCACCAACCATCGACCAGGTGCCCACAGGCCAAAGCGTAGATCCTTCTCGAGCTCGTCGACGCGTCGAGCAACAACGGTCGCAAGCAGGACGAACAGCCGAACGTGAGGTGAGGATCGAGGTTGGTTTTCCGTCGGCGTTTCTTGAGGAGAGGTAACGAAGTTCCCGTTGTGAGGGCGAGGGTTGGGTTCGAGGAGGAAGAAGCGGCGTGAGAGCGAGCTTTGCGTTTGGACTTGGGTTTAGGGTTGAGCTTCGGCATGTAAGCGGCGTTGATCTTGGTTTCCGTTCCGTCTTCGTTGATGATGGCCAGACCATCGTCTGAATCCTCGTCGGGTTCAACCTTCATCGTTCCCTCTCCAACCAGTTCCCTCTCAACCTCCCTCTCTCCCTCCTCATCGCTCCCACTCCCACTCTCCTCACTCTCGCTCTCTTCACTACTACTATCCTCCACTCCCTGCACCTCCAGCTCGCAGTTCCTCGAAAACATCTTCCTCGTCCTCAACGGTTCCGGCGGAAAGAACGCTCCCGCTTCCCTCCATCGCTCCTCCAACCCTGCTCCTCCTTGGAACCCCCTCGCACCAGCACCACCACCACCAAACCCAGCTCCAGCCCCAGCGAGTCGAGCCAAGGCTGTTTGAGCGAGGATGTTCTGGACTTGTTGTAGACGAGAGGGTTCGGGTTGGTGGTTTCGGAAGGGGATGAGTTGGTCCCAGAGGTTGGGAAGGAACCCTACAGCTGCTGCTGGAGGACTAGGAGGCTGGTTGGGATGATAATAGTCGTCTTCGTCGAAGCTCTGCTCGCCGAGGATGATTTCTTCGTCCGAATCATCGTCGAAGTCTGCGAAGCGGGTCGGAGGTTGAGGTTGAGCTCGAGAGTGAGGAGGAGGAGGAGGAGGAGGAGGGCGACGACGATGGAGGATGGGATGATTGTGTTGATCGAACGGAGAGTGAGACCGTCGAGGAGGTGGAGAAGCAGGAGGGTAGTCGTTTCGACGAGGATGGGCGTGAGGGAGGTGAGCTGAAAGAAGGAAGAAGAGGGAGGGAGAGAGGGCAGAGAGGGCGGAGGTGTCAGCTCGGGAGTTCCGTTGTCTCGCTCGTTCTCACCTGCCAGAGAAGCCACGCGAGGAGAAGATCTGCCTCCGTCTCCAGTAGCATGAGCTCTACTATATCCCATGATCTATGAGCCCAAAAGAGGGACTCAAAGACTCACCGTCTACGTCGTTCTCCAAGGCCGCTCCTCTCCTCCTCCCTCTTGGACCGGTATCCCTCACGATCCTGACCTCGTCATCATCGTCGTCGCTATCGAGCAGATCTATGACCTCTCTCTCCGGTACTCTCCTCCCTGAGCCTGAAGCGACGGGTTGTCGAGGAGGAGGATCGATTCGACGTCGCTGAGCTGGAGGAGGTCCGTCGACGTCGCCGTTGGAGCTCGAAGAAGTCGAAGAAGAAGGCGGGTTTGGAGGGGAGAGGATCTCTATCGAGGAGGAGGAAGAAGAGGAGGCGGAAGGAGAGGGGGGCATGGGCGAGGGCGAGGTTGCTGGGTTTGAAGAGGAGTGAGCGTTGGAAGGTGAAGAAGGAAAGGGAGGACGAGTGGAGGTCAACTCTCCTCCTTCCCTCGGCCGCTTCGAAACAACCCCCCCAAAAAAGTATCAAAACGGTGGCATAAATCGTCAAAAAGTCCCAGTACCCAACCTAGTAATTCATCATCTCATCCCCAACATCCCCAGGACTCGAATCCAAATCCGCGTAGGTCACCCTCCCTCTCTTCGCCCTCGGATCGTCCTTCATCCCTTCCGGCCTCCCCAACGTCGTATCCAGCATCTCCCTCCCAGGTCCGTTCACCTCAGGTTCCCCGGGCACCATCGCTCCCACTCGATCCATCAGACTCATGCTCATCCCTCCTCCAGGTCCTCTCGCACCTCCGTTCATCCCAGCAGGAGGATTCCCTCCTCGACCGGTGATCTGTCGGTTCTGGACGAACGCTTGGTTGAAGACTCCTCCTCCAGGTGGTGGCTGGAAGCCTACGAACCCGGGAGTGTAGCCTGTGGAAGGGTGCTGGTGGTGGGAGGAGGAGGAAGGGAGCGAAGGGTTCATCCACGGAGGAGTGGGTTGAGGGAGGGAGGAGACGGTGATGGGTGGACGAGCGCCGACGGGAGGTTGGTTGTTGATGGAAGCGGGAGCCCCGGGAGGTGGAGAGATGTGGAGGGGGTCGAGGATGAAGGAGTTGAAGTAGGGGAGCTGGAAGAAGGAACGAAAGGAACAGGTCAGCAAAGCGAACGAGGGGAGAAAGGAGAGAGACGAGAAACGCACGTCGTCGAGATCCTTGACGAGATCAGGATGTTTCGCAGGGATGTGCTTCTTGAGGAAGTCGGCGGCTTTGAAGAGTTTGGTACAGGCTTTGCATCGGAACTTGCCCTCGGCTTCCTGCTTGATGTGAGGAGAGGTGAGTCGAGTGACCTCCCTGGTTCGGTGAAGCGAGAACGAGAACGGCGTCAGTCAACGCTCTTTGAGGAAGGAGAACGAGACTAGACTCACTCATCGACGTTCTTTCCTCCGACATCAGCAGGATCCAGAGTAGCTCGGTTGAAGACGATCGAGAGTTTCGAGTCCAGCTCCTTCTCCCAGATCGTCGACGCGACTGGCTCCCAGAGAACGAAGAGCGTCGAATCAGCTTCTTTACTCCTCCTGCTCTCCTTCTCCGAGACGATTTAAAAAGGTACTCACGATCCTTCATAACCGTATCCTTCTCTTCACCCTTCCCAGCCTTCGCCTCGTCAACCTCATCGCCAAACTCAGCAACATCCCCGTCCTCGTCGTCCACCTTCATCGGCACTACCACATCCTCCTTCCTCCTCTCCTCTCCTTCCTCCTCGACCTCTTCCGATGCCTTCTTCTTCGACTTGTCTTTGTCTTTATCGGCTCCCTCGACGGAAGCGGGAGGCGAGGGAAGTCGTCGAAGGTACTGGATCGATCGTCGTTCGAGCTCCTCCACCGAATCGTTGACGGAGGCAGAGTAGTAGCAGGTGTAGAAGGCTCGTCGAAGGTAGAGGATGAAGAGGTCGAGCTTGTACTTGGTCTGTTGGCGTAGGAGGCAAGACGCGGAAAAGTCAGCTCTAACTCGAGCTTCGAACGGAGAGGAGAAAGAAGAAAAAGGGAGACGGACTCACCAACTGCTTCCTCTCCTCGATGCTCGTTCCTCCACCCGCCCTCCCCTCCAACGACTTCGCAGCCTCCCTTCCCAACTCATCGATCCTCTCCGACCCTCGAACCGATCCTTCAGGAACCGAGTCCTTCTCCTCCTCCTCGAGCAACAAAGCGAGCTTCCTAGCCTGCTCGAGATCCTTCTCGAGTCGTTCGAGACGGGAGGTACCTTGAGGAGCGTACTTGGGTCGAGACACGTAGGATTCACTGCTGATGCTCATGTGGAGGATGAAGGGTGGGTCGGCGACCTGAGAGAAACGAAACGAAACGAAAGACGCGTCGACGATCAGCTCCGAGTGAAGGGATGTGGAGGAAGAGAGAAGATGACAACGAACCTTGGATCCATCAAGAGTAGAGCAAGCGATAGCCATATCGGTTCCTTCGACGAAGTTGACCCATCCGACTCGATGGAAGTTCTTCTTCTCTTGAGGAGGACCGAGGGAGAGCGAGACGTAGCCTTCGGCTTTCGAGCAGATCTAAAGCAAACGAAGGAACGCGAAATGCAAAGTCAGCACATACGTTCTTGGTCGAAGATAAGGACGTGGCCAGGAAGAAGGACGAACCTTCTCGAGATCAGCTCGACTGATGTTGGGAGGGATGGTCTTGATGAAGACTTGATGAGGAGCGGGAGTCGCAGTGACGAGTCCTTGCCTCGTGTTGTCGACGATCTTGCCGTCCTTGATGACGTCCAGAGCCTCGTCCAAGGGATCTTCCTTCTTCTCGTCTGTGGAAGGAGGAGGATGGAGCAGAAGAAAAGAAAGAAACGAGAAGTCAGCTCGAGCTCACAATCTGTTCCTTCCTCCCTTCCGAATCTCCACAGGACGACGACGGCAAAGAGACACATCGGCTCACCAAGTCCCCAGCTATCATCTCCAAACGCGAAAGCCCCGTCCTCCTCCAACTCCTTCAAGAAAGCCTGCTCCTTGCCCTTCCTCGCCACCTTCCTGACCCTCTCCCTCTCCGCGACGAACTCCTGTTTGGGCGAGTACTTCTCGACGAACCACTGCGAGGACTTGTGGTAGAGAAAGAGACCGTAGAGCTGTAGACACAATATGTGAGAAAAGTCAGCTCACGAAGCTCGTTCGAAGTCCAACGAGCGACGGGAACGAGGGAGAGGAGGAGAGGAGGCAGCAGGATGATGAGGCGAACGCACCTGTCTCGACAAGAACCTCTTCTTGTAAGCTTCGTATCGTTCCATGGACTTCTTGGGTTTGGCGATGTCGTTGAGTTTTCGATCGTAGTCATCATCTTCTTCGGCCTGAGGAGGAAAGAAGGGAGGAAGGTCGAGGTCAGCTCATCGAATGCTCCTTCTTCCCACTCTCTCCAGAGAGTCTTAGTACTCACCTTCGGAGGGTTCGTAGCTCTGAACCATGAGTTCCAGTCGTTGAAAGAGACGATGTGGTCTAGAAGATCTGGATCAGGACCTATGGGACGCATCGCAGGTCGAGAGGAGTTGTGGCGAACTGAGAGGAAGGGAAGGAGCAGGGAGGAGACGTTGAGATGAGCTTCGGAGCCTCCTCGACAGGAGGAATCTAGGACCAAAGCTGGAGTAGTATGGGAGGAGATGAGTATACGTACTTGACGAATCTCCTCTGGCATCTTCGTATCTTGGTCGACCTCCATCTCGAGGTTCTCGATCTCCACCACGTCCAACGGGCGAAGGTGACCTTCTCCTTTTGCGATCTGCTTCCATCCAACGTAGAAACGCATACAGCAAAGAAAAGAACAATGAGTCAGGATGAGCTTTGAGCTCTCCTTCTCTCTCAGAAGGAGTAGAGAGAGCCAGGAGCTTGAAGACAGAGGAGCGGAAGGGAAAAGGAGGGGAACTGACCACCAGCGTCGTAGTCTCTCGATTGTCCAGCTCCCCTTCCTCCGTTCTCTCTCGAATCCCTCGAGTCGTACGATGGAGTATATCGATCCACGCTGTCTCTTCCTGGAGGTGCGAGATCAGGCATGGCGGTGCTGAAGGTGGGTGGTGCTGGGAGATGGGAAGGTCGAGGCGGAAGATGCGAGGAGGACGAAGCTGAGGAAGAGGTCGAGGCGACATGCGTCGAAGGAGGGGGAATGGGTGGTAGGGACATGGTGAAAGATGTGTCCTAATCGTGGATTTTGTGTGGTCTGGAGGGAGAAGAAGAAGAAGGGAAGGGGAGGAAGGGAGGAGAGGAGGGAATGGGGAAGAAGGGAAGGAGGGGAGCGACATGGCCGAAGAGGGTTTGGGAGTAAGAAAATGGATATCGAAACGGGGAGAAGAGAAGAGAAGGATGACAGAAAGGAGGTAGGGTAGATGGATGGGAAGGGAGGCGGTGAGCTGTTCCTCGAGGACTCACACAAGAGGGAGTAGTGACGGTCCTGAGGAGAAGGTGGAAGGGAGGGAGGAGGAGAGCTCAACGTTTCGTTCGCCTCGGCTCGTTTCTGGCACCGAAAAAAAGGCTGACTTTCGACCTCGTGCGTCACAAGATAAATTCCTCGTACGTAGCAGACGCCTGAGAGAAAAGCTCGGAAAAATCAACAAAGGAAGACGCGACGAAGGGGAGAGAAAAGGAAGAGAAGAAGGAGCGTGCGATCGTGATTACAACGTATAGACTAGTCTAAAGATATGCGAGAAGCAGAAGATGTGTAGGGGAAGAGATGAGAGTACAGTGCGGTTCAATGCGATTCTTCTCGGAGCTTTTCGGCAGCCTGGAAGAACGAAAGAAGACGATAAATTTCAGCTTTTGGACGCGACGAGACGAACGAAGAGAGAGAAGGAGAACCAACCATGATCTCTTCCATTCCGATGGCTGAGCGGTCGCACTGGAAGATGGAGAACGACCATAGAAGAAGGGGCCGGGTCAGACGTGTGATCCGCGCTCGACAAGAGGGGAGAGAAGGACGAAAGAAAGGGAGAACTCACCATCGACCTGAAGATTCCTTCGGTGTTGTTGTACAGGTTGAGAGGCGTGTCCATCTCGACGAGCTCTCCGAAGTCCATGACTGCGAGAAGAAAAAAGAGTGGATAGGAGTCAGCGGGTCAAGTCGAGAGAGAGAGGGCGAGGGCGAGGGAGACGAAAGAACGAACCGAGGATTCGGTCTGCGAAAAACGGTGGAGAGGAGAAGAGAGGTTAGTTTCAGAGGTATCTGGGTTTGGGTTGGATCGTAGAGACATACCGTAACTGAGAATGGTTCGACTGAGGAGAAAGGGGAGAGAACGAAGTGAGCAACGGAAGGAGACGGCGACAAAGGACGGGAACTCAAACTCACAGTCGATGAGCGATGGTAAGCAGAGTCTTGGACTTGAACTCTTCTCGGATGGTTTGTTGAATCTTGGAGTCGGTCTGAGTCGAGGAATTGAACGAGTCAGCGAACGAGACGAGGCGAGAGGAGGGGAGGGAAGACGCTCACCTCGAGATCGACGGAAGCTGGAGAGGAGAGCAAGTTTCGAGGGATGTCAGCTCGAAAAAGGGAGGTCAGAAACAAAAGGAGATGAGTTACCAGTAGCTTCATCCAAGATGATGATCTAAATGGATGGAATAAGCGTTGTCAGTGAGAGAGAAGGCGAAAGTCCAGTGTGGCTGAACTGACCTTCGCGTCTCGAACGAGAGCTCGAGCCAAAGAAACGAGGGATCTCTCTCCAACCGAGAGGTTCAATCCCTCGTCTTCCACGACGGTGTCGAGAGTGAATCGGGGTTGGTTGAGCTTGCCTCCAGGAGTGGGAGAAGGATCTGCGTCGGGCTCGACGAGGTAGGCTCGTTTCATGGCATCCCAGAGTCGAGCGTCGTCGTAGATGGAGAAAGGATCGAGGTTCTAATGGCAGGAAGTCAAGGAGCGAAGCTGGAGTCAGCGGTGTGGACGAGATATCGACGAGCTGTCGAAAGGGAAAAGACTGCAACGTGACGAGAAGATGAGACTCACGGTTCTCAGAGTACCTGTAACGGCAGGAGGGTATCAGCTCCTGATTGTTTACAACGTTACAACGTTAAAGAAAGATATATGTACTGACCACTGAAGAGAAGGGGCTCTTGAGGGATGATGGAAAGACCTCGTCGCAGAGGAGTGAGACCAAGAGTCGAGATATCGACGTCGTCGACCGTGATCTTTCCTTCGTTGAGTTCGACAAGACGGAAAAGGGCGGTCATGATACTCGATTCTGCAGACCGAGAAAGGTGCGAGTCAGTTTCGGTGAGAGGGGGAGACCAGCTCGACGGTTTTTTAACTCACTCCCAGCTCCGGTCCTTCCGACGACTCCGAGCTTCTCTCCGGCGTTGACAGTCATGCTGAGCGACTTGAGAACATTGGGAAGTCCTGGTCGGTAACTCATCGAGACGCTGCAGAAGGGGAGAGAGTCAGTGAGGAAGAGACGTTTGAGCAGGACACGTCGACTCACTCTTCGAAGACAATCTTCCCAGACTGAGGCCACTCCTTCGGCGGTGTAGTATCCAGAACCTCGTGAGCGGCTTCAAGCTCAAGCTCGTTGGCGTAGTGAAGGATCTGGGGCAGGACATGAAGTCAGAAGATCAGCGGAAGCCGCCCCTCGACGAGAGAGGGACGAAAGACTCACTCGTTCAGCAGAAGTGAGATCGTTCTCGACTTCAGCGACCTGTCTGACGAGCCATGCGAGAGACTGGACAATTCCAATGACGTAACCGAGAGCGAGACCGACTTCGGAGGGAGTGAGCGAGTGGACGGTGATGCTGGAGAGAAAGGAGAGAGGTCAGCGTGAGCTCGTTGTTCACGAGGAGGGATGGGAAACTCACGCGATGATGGCGCAGGTGAAGACGAGCAAGTTTCCGAGGAAGTCGACTCTAGGTCCAAGCCACCGCTGGTTGCTGACCGTGAGGTAGTAGGCTCGGTTCTCGAGGTCGATCATTTTGGTGTTGTCTGCGAGGAAGCGAGGGACCTCCCCGTAGGCTCGAATAGTGCTGAGACCGGTGAGAGACTCTCCAAAGTGTGCATCTGTGTTGAAAAGAGAGTTCGAGTCAGCCGAGAGAACGAGAGAGTCGAGAGGCCCCAAAGGAAAGACGCGTCGAGCTCGACAACTCACAGATCGAACTTCGAAGAATGGAATCGATCCTCTTGAGTTCTCGAGCCGACGATCGATAGAAAGCAGCTGCCTTGTAGAGGAGATAAAAGACGACGACGCAGGCGATGAGAAAATCTTGGAAACGAGGAGGTGTCAGCAAGCGTTGAGAGGACGTTTGGAAAGCAAGGGAAACTCACAAGGCTGAACGATGGCGATCAGAATGACGGATCCCAGGATCTGGGATAGGGTCGTAATGAGCATTCGTAGACCGTCTCCGAGCATGTTATCGATAGTGTCGAGATCTGCGAGAAAGAGAGAAGGTACGAAGACGGCGTCAGCAATGAAACGAGACTCCACCAGCAAAAGAGCACGTACCTTTGGAGAACCTGTTCATGATTCGACCGATGGGAGTAGTATCAAAGAAGCTCTGAGGGGCCTTCATGACTCTAGAGATGGCTTTCCGGTGGAGAGTGACGGAGGCTGAGGGGAAAGTGGAAAGGAGCGGGAGGAAAAGTCAGCCCTGGACGAAGACAGGGTCTCGCTCGCAAAGACGAACCGTAGAAGGTCAAGTAGGCAAACACTGCTCCCATCAAGAACGTGGTGATACTCTGTAAAGATAGGGGAAGATTTAGAGGAGTCAGAAGACTGAGCAGAAAGGAAAGAGGGGCGCATCGAACGAGCCGCGTCGACTCACCTGAGCGATGGCGAGAGCAGCGTATAAGCCCATGTAGGCTCCGATGGGAAGGTTAAACTTGTCCTCTGTAGTCAATAAAGCGCATTAGTCAGTCTCGGCCTATTGAAGTGGACGAGATTGAACTCACCTTGCCACCAAACGAGAAAGTACGACGTCAAGACGGTCGAAACTTGAGACAGACAGGTGAAGAAGAGAAGGAGAGGGATCAAGACTCTTCCGTTTCCCGCTGAAAAGTATTGACTGATGACCGAGCCTCCGACGGCACCTGAAAACGAGATAAATGGCGAAGGGAGGTCAGTTCGGAACGCTCTCGTCGTCTTCCTTTGGAAACCCGACTCACCCGTGTACCTCTCCTCCTCCTGCATCAAAGCGTCTCCCTTCTTCGCCTCCTTCTTCTTCGACGCAGCAGCCTTCTCCTCAGGTGAGATCTCAGCAGCATCCTCAATGGCTTCCTCCTCGTCCTCGATCTTCTCCTCCTCCTCCTCGACGTTCCCAAAGTCTCGCATCAACCGCGAGAACGGGCCCTCTTTGGCGATGAGTTCTTCGAAGTTTCCCTGTTCGGCGAGGACTCCGTTCTCGACGGTGATGATGTAGTCGACCGAGGGAAGGAAGTGAAGTTGGTGGGTGACGCTGGGAAGAGCGAAGAGGAGGGGTAAGTCGCGTCGGAAACGAGGTTCGAGGACCGGAGAAGAGTGGAAGAGACTCACAGAACTCGAGTTTTCCCCTGCAGAACTCCATCGATAGCCCCGTAGAAGAGAGTCTTCCCAACATGAGCGTCGACAGCTGAGAGAGGGTCGTCGAGGAGAACGATCTCGGCGTCGAAGTAGATGAGTCGAGCGATGGAGACTCGTTGTTTTTGACTGAGGACGAAGAGGGAATCGAGAGGTCAGAATCGACGCGACGAATAGGAATGGACGCGACTCACCCTCCCGACAAGTTGATCCCCCTCTCTCCGATTGAAGTACTGTCTCCTCCCGAGAGGATCTCGAGGTCGGCGTCGAGGCAGGCAGCCTGAACGGCAGCCCAGTATCGTTCCTCCTCTGCAGTGAAGGAAATGCACAGAAACGATTAGCGCTCGAGGACGGGAGAAGCGTAGGAGGAGGTCGAACTCACCAAATGGCTGACCGAACAGGATATTCTCTCTTATGGTAGCGTTTTGGATCCAAGCCGTTTGAGGGCAGTAGCCGATGGATCCTCCAAAAGTGACGCTTCCCGACGTTCGTTTCATCTCTCCGATCAGACCTTGGAGGAGGGAACTCTTCCCGGATCTGCAAGACATAGAAGAACAAGGAACGAGAGAGTCAGGTTGATGATTCGAGGTAGATCTTGGAGGTGCAGGAGACCGCCAAACGAGACAAAGGGAGAGAGAAAAGCAAGATCAAAACTCACCCGACAGCACCGACAATCGCCACCAACTGCCCCTTCGGGATCTTCAGATCCACTCCTTTCAAGCTGAAGATATCAGCCTTCTCCAACCCGTCAACTCCCTCTCCCATAGCCTTCTTCAGATCGAGCTCTCCAGGAATCGCTCCTCCCTGAGCCGTCGCGTCTCCCTCTCCAGCCTTCCCAGCCTCGATCCCGACAAGAGCAGGAGTAGCAGTCCCACTCTTCAAAGCCTTTTTGGCCTTCTTCCTATCCTTCTTGGAAGCTTTGCCTTCGACGACGGGAGGAGCAGCGTCCCATTCGAAGGTCGCGTCGGAGACGTCGATGGCGAACGGAGAAGAGCGGTCGATGTGTTGAGTCGAGGCGAGGGTTTCGGCGTGGAAGAGCTGGGTGAGGAGATAGACAGGGAAGGTCAGGTCGAGTTCGGAAGAGCAGTAAGGCGGGGGAAGGCGAAACGAACGGGTTTGAGTCGAGAGAAGGCGTTGCTGGCGTCGGTGACGGAGGAGAGAGCCATCGGCTGAGAAAGACGCGTCGAGAGAGAACGAGATCAGCAGGCTCGTCCAGCTGCGATTGGAGAGGTCTACCTCTACTCACAAGCATCATCAAAGGAAGTCGAAGAAGCTGCGAGACAAGAAGAGTCAGTGCACGAAAGAAGGAGTCGATGAAAAGCAAGGACGCGACCTACCTGGAACAGGGCGAGACTGGCAAAGACGTCAGCGGCGTTGAGACCTCCGTTGACAGATCCGTAGATGCTGAATGAGATAACACTGGCCAAGACGGCTTTAGAAGTGAAGAAACGAGGAGACGATCAGCCACGCCGTCGAAGCGCACCAAACGAGACGAGAACGAGGAGATGAGCAACGAACGAAGCGTGAACGCGACCTGTTCAAAGATGGACGGAAGTCAGAGTCAGTACAAAGTTCGACGGGTTGTGAAGGAGCGAAGGAAGGAGGCAAACCCACAGCCATGTTAGCGGATCGAGTGATCAACAGGTTTTTGATGTGTCCGAGCTCCTTCGTCCTGATGATGTTCAGTCGATCCAGGTAAGGGATCTCCCAAGCTGAAAACAAGAGGCGAAGAAGGAAGAAGGTCAGCTTTCGATACTCGAAGGTCCGAAGGAAGGGAAGGAGAGCTCAGCCCACCAAAGAACTTGATCAACTTCATTCCGTTCAACAGCTCGGAGAGCAACCTCGCACGCTGATCCGTCCAAACCATAGCCCTCAGTCTCTCCGTGAAGAGCACCTTCATGACGTGGGTTTGAAGGGGGGTGATGATGACGAAGAAGGCGAATCTGAGAGGCGACGAGGGTGGGAGGACGGAAAACGACGGACTGTCAGCGAGCTGAAGGGAAAGGAGACTGCGAGAGGTCGAGCGGAAACGTACCCAGCTACAGCAGAAGGTCCCAGGTTGAGACAAAGAAGAATGAGGCAGATGATGGCTTGAATGGGCTGCGAGGGAGAAAGGGGAGCGAGAGTAGAGGTCAGACGCGTTCAACGAGGACGAGTTCGAGCTCAGCCAAGCCGGTAGCGAGGCTACAGTTCAAGGTGAAAATGAAAAAAGCACTCACTGAAACCCAGACCTGAAAGAGCACGAACGAGAAACGCAACAAAGAACGAAGCCTCAAGTCAGTCAGTCGACGCGTCTCGCCAACCTCGAACTCTCCAAACACTTCCACTCACCAAATGGAAGAACCCAGCCGCGAAATCTATCCTCGACACATCCGTCGAGATATGGTTGATGAGCTTCCCGTTCCCGAGCCCTTCCGCTCGAGCTTTCCCTGTGAGTTTGACGGATCGTTCGTAGATCGCTGCGATGAGCGCTCCTCGAAGGAGGACTCCGGTGGTTGTGGAACGGAAGAAGAAGGTGTGGTTGCTGGAACGATGGGAGTAAAGGAAGCAGTGAGTGAGAGTTTTGAGGGGCGAGAGAGGAGTGAGATGATGAAGGAGGAAGAAGGGAGGCAGGACGCCGACTCACCAGATGGAAGCGACAAAGATCATGAGGGACAAACCGATGGCTGCTCCGACTCCTTTGCCAATGCTGGGAGCAGGGTCGCCTGTAGAGAAGGGGAAAAAAAACGGGGGGTTCGTGAGTGAGAGTGGACTGCGACGAGGGGAGAACGACATGGAGGAGAAGACGAACCGTTCGCTCGAGCGATGGCTTGAGCGTTGACGAACTTGATAATCCACTTGACGAGAAGTGGCGAGCACATCTGAGTGACATCTCCAATGACTGTGAGGTACAACAACCAAAAAGAAGGCAGAACAAACGAAAGAATTACGCGTCGCGTCAGTTTCGCCTCGTCCCGCTCTCACGCGTCTCTTCCTTCTTCTTCCCGTCCAAGCCGTCCAGATCAGCCTACAGCCAGCAGTATGGAGCCTGACTCACTCTTATACAACCCTCCAATCCAAAACCACCTCAAAAACACCTCGTTGCAAGCCATCACCAAACTCGCCTCTTTCCTCCCCACCTTCCCTTCCCTCCAACCCTTCTCCTCCCCCTTCCCAAACACCCACTTCACCCTCCTCACCACCCCAGGCTTCACCTCTCCTCTCTCCAACCTCCCGTTGTACTCCTCCGCTTCGTTACACCGACGGTCCCAGATGGAGTTGAGCTTCGCGGCGAGGAGGGCTGAATCCTTGGAAGGGTCGAGTTTCCACATGTCGGTTGCTGTTAGGGGCCGTTTTTGGCCGAGGATGAGCATGGGTTCGACCCAGTTGAAGATGTGACGAGCTGGAGGGATGGAGGGAGCGAGGGAGGATTTAGTTTGGGGACGGACAGACGGGGAGAGAGAGAAGAGAAAGGCCGAGAGAGTTGAGAGAAGAAAGAGACGAACAGATGATTCCAGCTTCTCCTTCGGGGGAGAGGACGGCGTCGTCCATGGTTTTGGGTGGTGCTGGTGGTGGGATGGAGGGACCGACGTAGGGGATGAAGGAATACCTGAGGAAAAGAAAACAAAAGGAAAGGAAAACAAGTGGAGGTGCGCGTTCAGCCCTGCGTTCGTCCCTCTCGATGGGCGCCCTTTCCTCCGGTTGAAACCGAGAGTTGAGGTCCACTGTGGAAGGTGGTGCTCTCTTCCCCTTCTCGAGATGGGATTCTGTCGACGAGGCCAGCTGGTTCGACCGTCGCAGAGGAACAGAGACGGAGGGAGAGAGCTCGGAGAAAGGGGAAGGGCTGGGCGAGGCGAAAGACGTCGCGAGCTCGACACCTCTCTCCTTCCTTCTTCGGGCAGACCCGCTGAGCTTCCTTCGATGAAAACCTGCTTGAGACGATGAGAAGAGACACTCACCAAGGTTTCTTGACGACCTGCTTGTCCTCCTCGACCTTGCCTCCTTCAAGGTCAAACTTCTCGTTGATTTCTTCTCTCCTTCGGTCGAGCTCAAGCTCTCCACCTCCTGCTTTGGTCTTCTCCTCTCTCGTCCTCGAAGAAGCGATGGCGGTTGTATCGCTCCCAGCTGAAGATAGTCCGGGTTCGTTGCTCAGTCGAGGGACCGTCATGTCCTTGAAGTTCTCTGCGAGGGGGGAGTCGTGGTTTGAGGGAACAACGAGGGCAGGAGCAGGAGGAGAGGTCAAATCTCTTCGGTCTCCTGCGAGGGGCTGACTGATGGACAAGCAGAAGGAAAAAATGCAACAAGTTGTGTCTGGAAGAGATCTTATCTTATCATCGGAGTTGGGAGACTGTCGAGAGAGGAGAAAAAATATGTCGATCTGAGCCCACTTTCGTTTTTCGTTCGAGCTCACCATTCCTTCCTTCCCTCCCAACAGCCATCATGTCCCAAATCACTTTCACCCCCTCTTCCAACTCCTCCCTCTCTTCTTCTACTCCCTCGCACGTAGATCTTGTCAGTAGATCATCTCGCCTTTCTCTGTTCGAATAGTCTCTCTCTCTCTCTCTCTGACTCTCTCTTTTTCTCCGATCTCCCCTCCTTCTCCCTTCTCCTCTCAGCTCGTCCTCGGAGCCGGCTGGCTGAGTCAATTCCTCCTCCCTCTCCTCGTCTCACGCAACATCTCCTACTCGGCTACCACTCGAACGGGAGAATCCCACTACCCGGACTTGCCTTCGAGTTCTCCCTTGCTCAAGTTCGCCTACGATCCGAAGGCTTCCGTCGACGAGGTCGCTTCCCTCTTCTCTTCGCTCCCAAGAGCCAAAACCGTTCTCGTCACTTTCCCGATCGTCGAACCTGGAGCGAACAAGGTTCTCGTAGAGGGTTATCTGGCAGCTGGGAAGGCTAAAGAGCAGGAGGTGGAGGAGACGCTGTGGATCCGGTTGGGTTCGACGGGGATTTGGAGCGTGAGCTCAACTCGACTTTTCCTTTCTTTTTTGTTCTTCCTCTCAGACTCTCGAAACTGACCTCCCTTCTCTCTCCCAGGCCGACGCTCTCCAATCCTCCGCTCAGATCTTCGACCGACACTCTCCCGTCCCTCCTTCCAACGCTCGAGGCGTCAACGAAATCGAGTTCCTCGAGCTCGACCTTCCCAAAACGACCACTACGGTGCTCAACCTCGCTGGTCTCTGGGGAGGAGAGAGGATGGCGAAGAATTGGGTTTCGAAAGTCGCTCCCAACAAGGAGACGCTCAAGAACAAAGGGTCTTTGCATATGAGTGAGTAGTTCATTCATGGTTCGATCTTCTTGTGATCCTTCCCGTCCTCTCCTCTCTCGTGCTAACCTCCCTTCGTTCTCTTCCCTTCCCTACCCATCACCCACCCGCCTCATTAGTCCACGGCCACGACATCTCCCTCTCCCTCGTCTCCCTCCACCTCTCCCCTCACCTCCTCCCTCCCCTCGCCTCTCACCCCTCCTCCTCTTCAGCCCGGCGCTTCATCCTCACCGACACCCGTCTCTACGACTGGTGGGACCTCGCTTCCTCCTGGGGCCAGGACGGTCAAGCTCAGTGGGTCAGGGAACTCATGAGAGAGCAAGGCGTGGTGTCGTTGCCGAGGAGCAAAGAGGAACTGGGCAGGGTCTTGGATTCGAGGGAGTTTTGGGAGTTGTTTGGGAGTAACGAGAAGGGGGAGGGCTTTAGGAGGTTGGAGTGATTGAAATGGGATGGGACGAGGGTTTTGGTCTTTTGGTTTTGAGGACGAGAGAGAGAAAGAGAGAGGTTGAGAAGGGTCGGAGAGAAAGAAAGCGGGAGGAGAAGGAGAGGAGGACGACGCGACGCGATGTTAGTAGCTCGCAGTTTTTTGGGTCTTTCCTTCCTTCGACCGGTTTGCTTCCTGCGTGATATACGTGTGCGCAACAACAGGAGGAAGGAGAACCGAAGGGACGAAAGAGCAGGCGATGATGGAAAACGGGCTCGTCGCGTTCTTACGCTCGCTCGTCTTACTCCCTTTCTCCTTTCGATGATTTCGTGAAACTCGTTCGCTCATCCGAACTCAAAGAGGTTCATGCTTAGACAAAGTAGCGGGCTGAGGGAGTCTGGGCTAGCCGACGACGACGAGGTTGACTGAAGAGAGAGGAAAGAAACGAAAGACGCGTCAATCGCTCGAAGGAGTTCAGGCGAAAGAGAAGAACAGTCCAGACTCACCTCAAACTACTGTCATCTCACCAACTACCACCCTGACATGTCTGATAGCATCGTCGTATAGATCCTCCATGCCCATGCCGTACGAAGCCACGCTCGCCTCCCAACACTTTTCGTCTTCCACCCTCTACATTCCCTGCTCGTTTCCGAGTTTTCGTGGTCTCAAGTCTTCCGAGTAAAGGATTTTTAAATGGATCTGTCTTCGACAGTTTTATACGATACCGAGTGAGTCCTGATACCACTAGTCTACAGCCTTTCAGTCGCGTCGTCGTCGATCTCTCTCGCTCCTTCTCCCTCCCTCTCTCCTCACTCGTTGCCCGGGCTTTTCTTCCCTCTTCAACGAGCTTGACGAGTACAAAAACCATTTAGACTGGGAGAGGTGAGGGTGAGAGATGAAAGCAAGAAATCGAAAGCAAACATGGAACTGAGCGTCCAAAAAAAGAGACGGAGGAAGAAAAGAGAGAGAGAGAGGCGAGAAGCGTTCGTAGAGAGGCATAGCATGTAGTTGGTAGGCACCGAGAAAGGGCAGATCGAGCGTCAAAAAGGTAAAGAAGACGGAAGAGAAGAGACGTAGATCGGGCGAAGGTATGTTTTGAAAACCGAGAGTCAAACCGAGAGAAGGAAGGAGAGAAGAGAAACGAAGAGGGAGAACCGTTTAGCGACGCATCGCTTGAACTCCGTAGGGACTGCAGAGGAAACGAAAGGTCAGTGGTCTGAAAAGAGAGTTCGAAAAGCAGCAAAAGAAAGAAGCAGACTCACTCAGGCCAATCCTCAACCACAACTCCTGCTCCCGCCTCGTTCTCACTCTCCATCTCCTCGTCCTCTCCACCATCTTCAAGTCTCCTCTCCTTCGCCTCCCCTCCACCAACACTCCCGTCTTCTCCCCTTCCTCGCTTCGTTCCCCTCTCGACCTTCTTGGCGACCTTCTTGTGTCCCATCCTGGGCGGGACGAAGAACCTCTCGACTCCCTTCCTTCGAAGGATAGCCCGAGGGTTGGAAGGAGGAGTGGGAGGTTGTTGTTGGTAGGTCGGGAAGGGAATGTGGTGGTGAGCGGAGGTGGTGGAGTTCGAGAGAGGGTGAGGGTTGAGGAGAGAGGAGATGGGGATCGAGGAGGAAGAGGACACTTGGTTGAGGGTGTAGGAGGGCGGTGGCATCGGAAGAGGCTGGTAGAACGAGCAAGAAGCGAAGAAATGAAAAGGATTAGTACACTTGACATAACGAGGGAAAGGTGTGGAAAAGCAGAACGAACCTGAGCAAGATCCGGAACTCCAACGAAGGAAGCGATGGACTCGATGAACCTGAGAGCGGCTCGTTCGACGGGCTCGAGAGGGTACTTGGCTGCGAGAGAGGCAAAGTGATCTCGGAGGGTTCGGGTGTGAGAGTCGACGGTGAGGAACTAGAATACCGAAGGAGGAAGCGAAGCAAAGTCAGCGAAAGAAAGGAAGTTCAGAAAGACGCGCCGAGGCGAAGACGAAGACTCACCTCCTCGCACCTCTCCTCCATCTCCTTCTCGAACTCCGTTCGCCTCTTCCCGCCGTCCCCTCTCCCCCCAAACAGCTCCCACCCAGCATCCTCCAAACCTCCAACAACGCCACCTGCTCCTGCTCCTGCTCCTCCTCGTCCTCCCTTCCTCCTCACTCCTCCCCTTCCAACACCCAACACCAACTCGACCGCCTCTCCACCCTTCCAGCCAAACTCTCCGAATCCCTCGATGCACACCTGAGTGAGGAGAGCCGAGAGTAGAGCGTACCACGCTCTCGAAGGACGAGCGAGATGTTGCCGAGTCGTCAAGCGAGAGGAGGCACCTCGTCGGGAGGGAGTTGGGATGGGAGTTGGCGAAGGAGAGCGGGAGGGAGGTTGAGAGGACGGGTAGAGGTAGGTTGGGTTTCGGACGGGGAGAGGGTGGTGGTGTGAAGAGGAAGGGGAGGTGAAGGTTGCTGAGGAGGTAGGAATGGAAGAGGAGGAAGATCCGATGGTGTTCGAAGTCGACGCGGCGGATGCGCTCGGTTTGACGTCTTCGTCGTCCGATCCACAAACGCTTCCTTCCGAATCACTCGTCCACACTCCATCCGGCCCTTCTCCACCTAGTCCACCGAACAGGTGTCGAACGAGACTTCGTCCTCGTCGGCTCTCGACTCGATCGACCATACCCTTCCCAACTCCCTCCGTAGCGACTCGACTCGTTTGGAGGAAGAGTCTCAGGAAACCCATCATCCTTCCGAGTCCTTCTCCGTCGACGGATAATCCTCCGAGCTGAGGGTCTGAAGAATCGACGACGTCCCACCATTTCCGACAGGGAGGTTCAAGTCCTGACGCGACTCCTCTGGTTGCAGTGGACGACGAGGAGGAAGACGTGCTGAGAGGAGGTCGAGATCGAGGTTGATGGAACGAGGTGGGACTCTCCGATTGGATTCCGGCGTCGAAGAGAACTTTGGCTCGTCCTACTGCCTTCTTGGTTCGAGGACCCTCGACTTCGCCGTTGTGGTTGTTGTGGTGGGAGGAGGAAGGGAAGGAAGGCATCGTCGCGACCGATCCCGACGATGAACCTCCGAGGGCTCTCGACGCTTGACTTTGACCTCCCGCGAAAGCCCAAGGACCTTCTGGACCTGCTGCTCGAGGGACTTGATCCCAGATGCTTCCTCGAGGGTACTTGGGAGCTTCTCCTCCTCGAGAGTGGTTGAGAAGAGGGTGAACCGAGGCAATCGAGGAAGCTGTGGCTGAACCGGGCGGTTGGGTCGACGAGTTGACGAGTTGAGGGATGGGAGAGGAAGAGATGGGTGCGAGGATGGAGTTGACTTTGAGGAGGGATTGAGGGAGGGTAGGGTTGTAGGCTGAGGGTGGAGGGAGGTGGGTCGGTGGTGGGGAGAGGGAAGGAGAGAGGAGGAGGTCGAGACCACCCGAGATGAGGAGTCGAAGTTGGGTCGAAGGAGGGAGGAGAGGAGGAACAAAGATGTCCGAAGTGTTGCAAGAGGAAGTCGGAGAGGAGGATGGTCCAGCGTTGGAGGTAGTAGAGGTGGAGGAGGAGGAGGGTTGAGGGTCGTCGATGTTCATGGCTGAAGAAGGATCCGAGTTGAGCTCGACCTCTCCTTCCGCTTCTTCGTCTGACTCCTCCTCATCCGACTCTTCCTCGTTCATTTTGAGTTTACTCAACAGAGCAGCCAAGACCCTCTCCGTTCCTTCAACCTTCTTCGTCTCCTCCTCATCCTCCCTCCCATCGTTATCGTGCCCTCCTCCTCCTTCTCGACGCGGTTTCACCCGACCCTCTCCCTTCCCTCTCCTCCCAGATCCATAGCCCAAGACTCGCTCGATCTCCTCGTCTTCGCTCTCTCCGTCTCCGGAAGTAGCCCACTCTCCCTGAGCGAAAGGACAGGGAGGACCCATCCCCAACTCCCTCCGTCCGAGCAGGATTCGAGAGTTGGCCTGAAGGTAGAGGAGGTGGTCGAGCAGGAGAGTCGTCGAGCTCCCTTCTGGTTTCGACGACGAGGAAGCGGTTTGGTAGAGTGCGACTGCGGAGGGATGTTGATAGACCGTCATCTCGACTCGATATCGAGGAGGAAAAAAAAGAGCGAAGGGCAACGAAAAGGGAAGGGAAGGGGAAGAGGAAAGGGTCGAAGTTGGGAGGGAAACGGAGGAGGTCCTGAGCTGCTGACTTCCATTCTGAAATGGGGGCTTTTTTCCCTCTGGACTCCCTCGAAGACCCGAGGATTTTCCCGTCGTCTCTGATCGCATGGAAAACACGGCGAATGCATGCTTGAACGGAATCGCAGAGTTCAGTAAGAGCACGAGCTATTTTTCGCTTGGGAAGAGATGGGTTGGGCTGAGGAGAGAGAGAGAGAAAACGAGATCCCCTGGTTTCCATTGAACCCGTACAAAAGGGTTGGGAAAAAGCTTCCGATGAGCTGGATTCGATGCTTTCAACCTTTTCGTCGGTAGGTGGAAGAATTGTTGAGACTTGGAGGAAAAATGACGCGCCGACGAGAGAGATGTCGGCGTGTTTGCCGTTCCATCGTCCGTTTTCTCGCTCTCGTATCTCTTGGGGACTGTCGTTCTTTCGATTCGTCGCAGAGTCACGCTCGGAGTCTCGAAAGTTTGTGCCCACAAAGAGGAGAAGGGAAGAGGGATTCAAAACGAGCGAAAGAGAGAGAGATGGTGAGGAAGAAGAAGCTTTCCCTCTTTGCTCTAGTGTCTTCCCCTCCTCGTTCTGTCTTCTCGGTAATCGGGCAGGATCCTACATCCTCTGACCTTCTGATATCAATACAAGCTCTGATGAGCAGCTCCCGGATGATCAGAAAACCTCAGGGTACGAAAGAAAAGGAGAACCGAGAAGCCCAAGCGAACCCGGACGGGTCGTGTTTTCTCCTCCGCTCCTTTGGGTTCTTCTCACCTCTTCTGCCGTTACTGAAGAGCTGTGTCCCCCATACCAGCCTATCCTATGCGATTGGAGATAGGCGAGGGACGCTAACCTGGTCGTTGTTTAGGGCGATTATCAAAACATCAAAACACGAGGCGTCGCTCGCTTGATCTCTTTCTCACCTGGTCTCACCCTGACCAGGTGAAGGCTGTAAGCCTTTGTGTGCGGCTGTCCAAGATGAAGTCAGATAATAAGATAGGTCGGATGAAAAAGTAGCAAACGGGAAGAAGAGAAAGAGAACGAGAGTGAGTCGTCGATGCGACGCGTCCGAACTTTCCTTTCCTTCTTCTTTCTCCCTTATAAAGGTTCCCATGCCTCCAACTCCCGCCGAAAAGTTCCTTACAGTAATCCACCCATCAGCTTCACTTCGTTGCCAAAGCTGGTCCAGGTAGGGGAGCAGGACTTGACGAGATGAGCGCAGAAGAAAAGGAACGACGACGACGAGAGAGACGAAGAGAGAAGGAGGGAGTTTAACGATTTTTACGAGTCCGCGGTGGGTAGTCTAGGCTGACGATGAAATTTGCATGCGTGTTTTCTTTGTGCTTCTTCTGGCCAGTTCTGCAAAGAACAGTCCTGTGGGAGGAAGGAAGGGAGACCAGATTGAGGGAAGACAACGACGCGTCGGAACCGAGAGGACGCGCCGCTTGAGCTCTCCAAGTCTACTCCCATGTTGAGAGGAGATTCTAGATGTACGACGGAAGCCAGGACAGTGTCTGTGGGAAGAGCAGAAGAGCGAGCGAGCTTGCCCGCGATGGGACAAACTGAATTTGGATTTGAGGTCTGAGTCTTAAATTCAGATCAAATGTTTAATTGCTAGAGCAACATAGGTATGGTGAAGTGGCTATCATTCGCGCTTGCCATGCGTGAGGCAGGGGTTCAATTCCCCTTACCTATACTTTTTTTCGAGTTCTGTTTAACTTTTTGGCGGTTGTGAAAGAGAAAGAGAAACAGAGCGGGAGGGAGAGCGACGCGGGAGGCGTTGAAGAAGGAGGAACTCACTCCGAAAACCACCAAGCTCGCCGTCGCAGGACTCTCCCCTCCGCCTTCGACCTTGATGAGCTTGTTTTCTCTTCGAACTGCAACCACCAGGATCAAGCTCGCTGCAAGGATGTCCTCTTCTGCTGCATCTCAACCTATCAAACTCGCCATCCTCGACGATTACGCTGGGTGAGTCAAAGAGGAAAGGGAGAGGAGGGAGTGGACGAACAAGCTCACGACTGACTCCCTTCCTTCCTTCTCTTCTCCCGTCACTTCTGCAGTCTCGCTCTCTCGATGGGAGACTGGAACAAGGTCAAATCAGCTGGGGTTGAGCTCACCGTTTTCAAAGATACCCTTCATGACGAGGAGAAGCTCGTAGAGAGGCTGAGGCCCTGTGAGTTCCTGACCGTTCATCTCCGAGCCGTGTTGAGCTCGCGTAGGGTCGAACCATTGAGCGGAACTCAGACGTGTTTAGGGAGGGCCATGTAGAAGATCGTCCGAAGTGCTTCTGAGACTTCCCGTCCCAGGAGGGGCAGCAGAAGATGCTTCAGTCTCTAATCAGCCCATCGAACTCCGAGCTCACCTTTCTTTCCTCCCTTCCTCCTCCCTCCCTCGCTCCCTCTCTCTTCGTCCCACCTCTCCAAGTCACCATCATCTCCACCATGCGCGAACGAACTCCCTTCCCATCTTCCCTGCTCTCCCAACTCCCAAATCTTAAACTGCTCACGACCACAGGACTCCGCAACCTGTCCATCTCTCTTCCCACGACCTCCTCCCAATCCATCCTCGTCCTCGGGACCAACGGAACTCCTCAAGCGTCAGAAGGAAGAACAGGAGATGCTACGAACGAGCACTGCTGGAGCCTCATCCTTGCATCTACGAAGAACGTAGTTTCGGACTCAAGTTGGATTGCACAGGGAGCAGGGAGAGAGGGGAAGGTTTGGCAACGAGGGACGAACCCTGGACTGAGGTGAGTCAAACGCCTTCAAACCAGACGCCTTCAGACAAGAACAATGATAGGCTTCTTCTCTTGGGCTTAGAGGGAAAACGCTCAGTATCCTCGGATTCGGTAGACTCGGTCAGGCTTTGCTTCCAGTAGCACGAGCGTTGGGGTTCAAGATTCTCGTTTGGTCGCCCAACCTGACTCCTGAACGGATCGCACCCTTTGGATCCGATATCAGTGAGTCGTATCTACACTTGTACTCTGAAGAGCAAAGCTCCTGATCATCTTCTCCGCGTCGTCCTTTCGATTCTCGTGCTCAGCCCTCGCGTCGTCTCTCGAACACCTCCTTTCTTCCGCCGACGTTCTCACTCTCCAGCTGGTCTACTCTCCCTCTACTCGGCACATCATCGGAAAGAAGGAGCTCTCCTACATAAAGCCTAGCGCGTTCTTGGTGAACACCAGCAGAGGAGGATTGATCGACGAAGACGCTTTGGTCGATGCGTTGAAGGAGAAGAAGATCAGAGTGAGTACTCCTACACCTCTCTCAACCTTCCAGCAAGCTGGGAAGATGTCTAGAGCTGATTCTTCTCATCTTTCTTGCCTCGCGTCATCTTCAGGGTGCTGCTCTCGACGTCTTCGAGCAAGAGCCGTTCGTGGAACGAAATACCTTCGAGGGATTAGACAACGTCACGTTAGTACCCTTTATCCAATCCTGGTTTTTATTACGTCATTCCCTCTAACCTAGTCATCCGCGAAGTTCTCGACTGTCTCGCTGCGATCCTGACTTCCCTCTTCTCTTTCGTCGCGTCGGTTCAGGTTGACTCCACACATGGCGTACTCGACGGACGAGACGCTTGATATCTGGTGGAAGGAGACGGTCGAGAACATAGAGAGTTGGTTAGAAGATGGCGGGGCCAGCTCAAAGGCGAAGGGAAGGGAGCTGAAGGGTTGAGCGACCAGGACAGGAGGATGAGACGCGTTGCCTTTTTTCTGTGGAGAGGACGATCAAGTTGCGAGTGTTCGTTGCAGGAAGCCTAGTCCGAAAACCTCAAATTATCGTTCTGCTGTGAACACATTTTTTTGTTTACAGTCAGCAGAGACTCGTCGTGAAGGAGTGATTCGAGCTCGTCGGGTTCACTCCTTCCTTGTTCTTTGACTTCCAACGCCCAACTCGCCTTCCATGGCTCTCATCTCAGATGTATCGTGAGTTAGTTCCCCTCTACCATGTTCTCTGCTAGAACTGACCCTCGTTCTTCTCCTACTAGCTACGTTCTTCACAACCTTCGCCTCTCGCATCTCCGTGCTTCAACGGACTCGATCTCAGCTGGAGTGATTGATCTCAAGGAGGGACTGGCAGGCGATGGAGATTGGATCAGAGCTAGTGGAGGACGAGATTCAGAGAAGTGAGTTAGCTATCTCCTGTGGGCGAGCTAAAGTTGGGAAGGCGACGAAGGCTGGAGGAAAGGAGAGGGAGGGATTGAGGTGCAAAGGAAGGAAGGGTTGAGCTCGAGCATCGTCCCTTCCTCGACTTCCCTCGATCTTCAGCAGACACAGAGCTCTGCAACTCTTTTTTCGTCCATGAAGATAACTGACTCTTATCTTCGCCCTCTTCAGATGGCCCGAACTCGATGTTGTGCACTCTCCTCTTCCCACTCAATCGACCTTCGACAGCCTCCCTTCGAGACGACCTCGACTCAACCGAAACGCTTCCTCGACCTCTTCTCGCAAACAACCATCAACCCGTGCACCTATCCCAGCCGCTCTTCAAGGTGTTCCAGAGGTCGGAGAACCAGGAGGAAGTCAACTCAAGTACACCAAGACGATCGTCGGACCAGGGAGGACAGGAGGGATGGGCATGAGGGTCGATGGAACGAGGAGGCTCGCTCGCAGAGCAGACGCGTCTGGGACACCCGGAGAAGGATCTAGTAGTGGGATGACAGCTCGAGAGGAGGAGGACTCAGCCGGAGAAGGAGAGGTCAGGATCCAACCAGCAACGGCGTCGGCTGGAGTGGGAGGAGGGCCGGGAGGTCTGCGAGCTCTCGAGTCAGCAGCTCCTCCCTCCCTCGCTTTCAAAGCTGGAGAAGCGTCTCATCATCGTCGACGACTTCGGATCCGTACAACGTCGCAGGAACCCAACAGCTCCTCTCAACTCTCAGCCACGACTCAATCTCCATCTCCATCTCCGACCGCCAAAGCAACCACCTCCGACGATCCCTACTCCCCTACGTCTCCCTCATCCTTCCGAAACCCTTTCCGACCACCACGACCTCCTCGGACTCCCAACTCGCAATCCCATTCCTCGGGAGGAGGAACAGGCTCCTTCGTTACTTCCCCAAGCCTCATCGAGGGACAATCGTCGTTCGGCGAGTCGAGCTCCCCTCGAACTCCAGCTCCTCGAGGATCGAACACGACCATCACAGGAGGACATCGTAGGAGATCCGACTCAGCACCTCTACCCACCGTGACTTCACCTACTACTTCCGTCTCCACGCCAGAGGTCTACCGTCCGTCGCCAGGGGAGGACGAAACGTCCGTCTCGGCGTCCGTCAGCAACGGCGCGTCTGGATCGCTTCTCGATGAAGAGGGAGAGGACGAAGATCGGGATGTAGATGAGGACGAGGAGTTCCTGGATGATGGAGACGAAGAGTACGACGACGAGGACGATCTGGGAGTGGACGAGAGAGCTTCAGGTGTCGATAGGCTCCCGTTGGGTTCGATGCTGTCTGGAGGAGACGACGACGTCGACGCGAGTGATGGAGAGGTTGGAATTGTGAGAGAGGAAGAGGATCTTCTGGCCGGCTTCAGGGAGGATGGATTCATCGAAGATCAGGAGGAGGAGGAGGAGGAGGGAGGGGACGCCGTTGTTGCTGGGAGTGTGGGTTCCGTCGAGAGAGGGAGGGAGCAGGTTGCCGAAGGAGTGGATCGTCCAAAGTGAGTTGACTCGATTCCAAAGCCTCCAGTCCTCCTCTAGAATTTAAGCTTATGCTCGTCCTCCCTCCCTCTTTTCACCAACAGGCGTCCGATCTCGTCGCACCCACCTCCTCGTTCGACTCCATCCTTCGTCTTCGCCCGTTCCAAGATTCCGACTCCGCCACTCCTCCAAACAGTTTCCTCCCTCTCCCTCGTCTTTCAAGCTCACAACACCAAAGCTCCAACTCCCTTCTCGACCTACGCTCGGATCGCATCGGCTCAGCCTCCCACTGCTCCCGCCCTTTCCCTCTCGCTCTACTTCCCTCACTCCAAAACACCTACCAAACCGATCAAGACGGCAGTGCGAAAAGACTCGACGGTCGAAGAGGTGGTTGGATACGGTCTCTTCTTGTACTCGGAGGAGGGTCGTGAGCCGAAGCTAGATGAGGGACGGGAAGAGGAGGGGAGGGAGAGGGACATCAGACTTAGCACCGTTGGATGGGGTTTGAGGATCGTTGAGGACGATGGAGAGGTCGACGAAGATTTCCCAGGTTCGTTCAACGACCGAGTCGCTTTTTTTTTCATCCCCAGAATCTCGACTGATCGTTTCCTCTCCCCTTCGTCTCAGCTCTTGACAGGGAAGCGAACGCAGCCAAGTTTTCTTTCCTCGAGTTCGCCATCACCGAGTCGACGCCTTCTCAGAGTGAGATCAAGTAGGTTTCCTTTCTTCGTCGAACCTTTTTGCTGACCTTCTTCCGTTCGACAGTCGCTCAAAACCTCCAAAAGACCCCTCTTCCGTCGCGTCCGACTGCCGTCGCCAACAAGTCCGCCTCCTCTCTCGCTCCTCCTCCGTCAACAGTCCCTGGCAGCTCTATCCAAGGAGGCTCGTTTGGAGGTTCCGTATCCAACAGCTATGCAGACCTCAGTCCGATGGTTCGAGTCGGAGCCGGAGGAGTCATCGTCCTTCTCAAGATCAACGTCAGTTCTTCCCTCCTCCCGAATACGACTCCCCTTCTGAGCTCTACAGCTGACTCACGCTCTTTCACTCTTTCGTCCCGTCCCACAGGTCGTCAACACCGCCGATATCCGTTTCTCGACGACCGTCAGCGTGTGAGCCTCGTTCTTTTCCCCTCCATATCCACGAGACCGTCCTCTTCGACGACCTCCCAAGCTCGACCTAATCCATTAATTTCCGTGCTTTCTCCCTCAGATCGTCGATGACTTACCTTGCCGACGTTCTCGAGCTCGTCTGCAGGAAGAAGCGGATCCCAAACGGACCAGAGGATTGGGTGCTTTGCCTCGCCGACCTCTCGTTCATTCTTCCTCTGGATCGAACGGTCGAGAGCTTGATGGGAGTCACCGATCTTGCGCTGGTGAAGCGAGCTTGGGCTGTCAGTCATGGTTTGAAGGGTGGGAACGAGAAGGGAGGGGATCCCAACGGTGAGTCGAGCTCGATTCTGAGCTCGTTGTCGCGTCCAACAGTTTGCTTGCTACATCGACGCTGATCGTTCCTCCTCCCTCTCTTTCTTTTGTAGCTTCGGTGTTCAAGGACTTCCACCAGCCTGATCAGGTCAAGATGGTCTCTGCGTTTGACTCGACGTACAAGGTGAGTCGGAACACGAGACCAGAGTTTGAAGCCCTCACGCCTGCTGAAGCCTTCTCTCTCCCTTTTCGCTTCATCGCCTCTTCAGAAGTATACAGTTCAGAGGAAGGCTCCCATCGGTCGTCACGAGAGGATACTAGCCATCGACGGGGATTACGTTCACGTCGTGAGTTCGCTCTCACCTTCCCCTTCGACTTGTCCACTCTCGCTCAGCCTGACCGTCTCCCCTTATTTTTGCCCTTCCAGATGCCTTCCGAAAACCGAACCCACGGCTTCCCTTCTTCCATGCGAACCGCTTCGTACCACATCACGTCGATCCTCGGAGTCAAGCAGTCGAGGAAGAATCCGTCGAGCTTCAAGCTGCTCGTAATCAAGGACGGCAACCTCAACAAGCGATACGAGTTCGAAGGAGAGAATGGTCGAGTTGTCTCGGAGATCGTAGGCATCATCAAGGATCTGTAAGTATCGACGCCTTTCTCAGTTTGGCGGCCTCAAGACCGAAACGAGCAACTAATGCTCTGCCACTTTCTTCGCCTTCAGGATGCGTCTCTACCTCCCGGAAAGAGAGCAACCGGACAACCTACTCATGCCTACATCGCCATCCAAGCTCCGACGACACCCTGCAGTCTGATCGCTACTCTTTCGCCTCTCGTTTCTTCCCCCTTCTTACACGACGCGTCCCTTCCTTTCTTTACGATTGCTTACGAACGAATGACCTTTTCTTGCTCTCCTCCTAATTCTCAAATTAGAAGGCACATCTATTCCAAACATATTAAGTATACTAAACACAGCAAGGTCTCGGCGAGAGCGCGTCTAGGCGAGGGCGCACTGAGAAAAAGGGAATGAAGAGAGACTAAGATCAGAGAGACGCGTCAAGACCAAGGAGGAAGAAAGAGATCTATCACCTGAGCGTTCAACGCGTTTTGTCCTCCCAAGTGGATATACAGAACGTTCGAGGAGGACGGGATCTCTTGCGACTCGACCAACGAGATCAAACCAGCCATGCTCTTTCCCTCGTAAACCTGATCGGTGATGAAGGCCTCCGTCTCTGCGGCCTGTTAGATTGAATAAAAGGGACATCGGGCCGGTCAGATGAGAAAAGGAAAGGCGAGAAGGGAAGAGACGAACGATTTTGATAGCCTTCAACGTGGCCTCGTCCGCGAGTCCATAGATTCCGGCATTGAATCGAGCATCAAGGACGACCTCGGAGTCCTCGATGGCCGGGAGCCCGAGCATCTTGGCAGTGGAAGAAGCGATGAAGTGGACCTGACGAAAAACAGCGACAAGACGAGGTCAGTCGAACGCGTCGAACTTCGAGAGAGGACCCAAAACTCACCTGCTTCCAAGTCGCCTCCTCCTTTCCACTGGCGTCGATACCAATGACCTTTCTAGGTTTTTTTCCCTCGAATTTCTCCAAAGCAGCTCCGACGACGAGTCCAGCGTGCGAAGATCCAGTGACCGAGCAGACGACGATGGTGTCGAAGAAGACTCCAAGTTCCTTCTCCTGAGCCTCAATCTCGAGGAACGAACGAAGAAGACCACAGGCTCCGAGAGGGTGAAGGGAAGCTCCAGCGGGAATGGCATAAGGCTAGTGGAACGGGAAGGAAGGTGACGTGAGCTTCTCGCTCTAAGAGACGACGAAGAGTGAGGAAGCGCGACGAGCTACCTTTCCTCCCTTCGACTTGACGTCCTCAACGGCGTTAGCAAGCGAGGGCTTGTGCTCGATTCCAAAGCCAGCGTCAACGAGACGAACATCACCTCCCATCAGTCGAGAGAGCTGTAGAAGCAAAAGGAGGATGATCAGGACTCCCCGCCGTCGCGTCGAGAAAAAAGTGGAGGGGAGACGAACCTGGATGTTTCCGACCAAGCCGTAGACGGACTGACAGCGGATAACGAGGATTAGCTTTGTATACTTCATAGGAGAGGATCCTCAGAACAAGGCTCACCTTCTCAGTCTCAGAAATAGGGATCGTTCCCTCGAACCCGTCCAGAGGAACCCACCTGAAAGCCAGAAATCCGTGTCAGATTCCGCTGCTATGGAGGGCTCAGTAAATGGAAGTGTGTTGCGAAACTCACTGTTCCTGAACGGTAACAGCCTTGAGTCCGCAAGCGACAGCGACAGCGGTGACGGCTCGAGTATGGTCTGAGGAGGGAAGAAGAGGAGGAGGAGAGAGAATTAGCGTGAGCTCTTTTCCGAGCGAGGAGAAATCCGAGCACAGAAACAAGATGCTCACTGGACTGGATACCTCCAATAGAGACGAGAGTATCGGCTCCCTGAGCAAGAGCGTCGGCAGCGAGGTACTCGAGCTGTCAGAAGAAGAAAAAGCGGAGGAGGAAGCCGACGGTGAGCTCGTTCGTTCTTTCTCTTCGACCTTCTCTAGCGATGGGGACTTCTGGCTCCTCCCATCTCTCCTACACGAACAAAAATAGAAGATACTCTCACCTTTCGGACCTTGTTTCCTCCACCAGCGAGAGGAGAGTTGCAGTCCTCCCTTTTGGCCCAAATCGTGGCTCCTCCCAATCGCTTGGTGAGACGCTCGAGCTTTTGGATGTGGGTAGGGTAAGGGAAGGTAAGGCTGCAAGGGGAAGAGTTCAGAAAAGGCTGGAGGACTCAGCCCTGGATACGGGTTGAAGGAGAGGAGAGGAGAGATGAGACGTGGGCTGAAGGAGAGATGAGCTCACGTCTTTCGAGGGATGGCTTCGAAGGTTTCACGAGGAGTAGGGGCGGACATGTTTGAGATGGTAGAGATAGAAAGGGTGGAAGAAAGGAAGAGAGAAGAACTTGAGTTGAGTCGGTGTGATGGTTGATGGGAGAAGAGAGCGGGAGAGAGAGGAAAGGACGAAAGAAAGCTGGCCGTGGCCAAATGCCCGACTCATTCGACTCGAATGAGTCCCCGTCCTTTTTTGGAGAGAGATCTTATCTATAGCTCGCCGTCTTCCTACCACTTGTGTAGGTACCCGAGTCACGCAACGAGCACGACTGCATGATGAGCTACGAGAGGTTCAAAAGGAGGACTTTGCCGCTGATCGGAGGAAATGTCGAGACGCGTCCTGAGCGCGAACAATCTTGCCTCGAGGTTTGAACGGAGGCAAGCATCGCTGATAATGGTGTACTACCTGAATCTCTATCCTCGTAGCTGTCAAACCGTACAGGTTATTCTCCAGCTGGCTCCGAACATCGAGAGTCAGCCCAGGCAACGGGTCGAGGCTTCGAGCCGCCTCCTCCCCTCCCTTCTTTTCAGCCACCCTCTCTCCTCTCCCTCGTCGCTGCCTGACTCCTCTGAGTATGCTTCCAAGCAAGCAGAGTCCTGCGACGGCGAGCTTGGTGGTTTTCGGAGTGAGTTCCTCCTTCTTCAACGCCTCCCGCGTCGCTCTCCCTCCCGCTCTGTTTCTCTTTCTCTTTCACAACCGCCAAAAAGTTAAACAGAACTCGAAAAAAAGTATAGGTAAGGGGAATTGAACCCCTGCCTCACGCATGGCAAGCGCGAATGATAGCCACTTCACCATACCTATGTTGCTCTAGCAATTAAACATTTGATCTGAATTTAAGACTCAGACCTCAAATCCAAATTCAGTTTGTCCCATCGCGGGCAAGCTCGCTCGCTCTTCTGCTCTTCCCACAGACACTGTCCTGGCTTCCGTCGTACATCTAGAATCTCCTCTCAACATGGGAGTAGACTTGGAGAGCTCAAGCGGCGCGTCCTCTCGGTTCCGACGCGTCGTTGTCTTCCCTCAATCTGGTCTCCCTTCCTTCCTCCCACAGGACTGTTCTTTGCAGAACTGGCCAGAAGAAGCACAAAGAAAACACGCATGCAAATTTCATCGTCAGCCTAGACTACCCACCGCGGACTCGTAAAAATCGTTAAACTCCCTCCTTCTCTCTTCGTCTCTCTCGTCGTCGTCGTTCCTTTTCTTCTGCGCTCATCTCGTCAAGTCCTGCTCCCCTACCCCAAACCAGTCCAATGGACGAGTATCCTCACATCCCAACTACGACTCCCAGAACAACGATCACCACTGCTCCCGTAAGCAGCGAAATTCCCATTATCGGAAGCCGCGTCGCAGGGAAATGATTGGCGATGAGGTGGGATTGGACGGTGAAGTAGCGAACGATTCCTGTGATCGAGAACGAGAGTAGAGAGTTTGAAAAAAGAAAGGGAGGGAAGAAAAGCGGTCAGATCGAGTCGAGGGAGTGAAGGAGGGGAGAGGAAGACAGAGAGAGAGGAAGGTGGTTGCGAAGAGGAAGGCAGAGGGACAGTGAAGACAAAGGAAAAGTAACTTCAACGAACCTATCAGCAGGATGATAAATCCGAGTCTGTAGATTGACCAGAAAGGGAGAAGGCGAAGTCAGCTTTCTTTTTCGCTCGCGTCGTCTCTTCCTCTCGACCGACCGTCGTCCTCTCTCCTTCTCCCTCCCGCCCGACCATTCGACTCGACATCATCCCTCTTTGCAACCCACTCACCCAATCAACAGCCCACCCAATGGCCTGGCGAACCTCCTGTTCCCTTCACTCTTGCTCAACACCGTCAAGATATCGCGGTACACAAGCTGCATGGCCTCGAGTTGAGCTTGGACGGTTGGATCGGTCGTGGTAGAGGGTGGAGAAGGGATAGGGTCCAGGGCGAGAGGGGAGGTGAGGGAGAAGAGTTGGGTGAGTGCTGAGGGAAGAGACGAGGACCGAAGAGGAGCGTAAAGAAATGGAGGGGGGAGAGTGTCGTGAGCTCTTCGGAAAGAGAGAGGACGAGGGAGGAGAGAGAGAGAGAGAGAGAAACCGGTCGACTCACCGACACCTACTGAACAGAAAGCTAGAGATGTACGGAGCCAAGCGAGGTAGGTTCTTTCCGAAGCGAGATGATCTCGAGCTGAAGGAGAACGAGGGTCGAGAGGGAGGGAAGGGAGCGAGGGGAGGGAACGGACAAGGTCAGCTCCGTTCTTGCGCCATAGAGAGCCATCTCTTCCTCCCCTAAAGCGAACCCGTAGCCGTCCTCTACTTCTCTCGCCTCTTCTCTCATCGAGAATGACTTGAAGCGAGGAGCGGACGTTGCGACGAGCAAGGGAGGAAGGAAAGGCGAGAGGGAAGGAAGGGAAGTCGAGCTCACCGACACTCCCCGTGTTCTCCAACTCCAAAGCAGCCAACCCACTGCTGATCCACCACTCTTTCAGCCCACTACTACGCTTCTGAAGTTGCTGTCCGCTCGTTACTGGTTGGTCTGCTGTGGCTTGTTCTATCGGAGGAGCCATTCTCGTTGTTGAAGTTGTCGGGAGGAGGGGAGAGGATTCGTTGGTCGTCGAGGATGAACTGGGAGAGGTTCGGGATCGAACGTGAGAGGGAAACATCAGAATCTGGGCGCGGGGAAGGGGAATGGTGAACGTTGAGAGGAGACTTACAACTTTTCTTCTCGCAAAGGGAAGGAGGGTGTTGGAGATAAGGGAAGAAAAGAGATGAGCTCATCCGAAGCGGTTTCGACGACTTTCAGCGAGCTTCTTCGAAGCAACCAAACAACCATGAGCTCAAAATCAACAAACTTGGATATCAAAGAACTGGTTGAGGAGCTCGCTCAGAAGGTGGTCCAGAAGTTCAAAGAGTGAGTAGGAGGGAGGAGAACGAGAGACGCCGGGCACAAGAGGAGAGAAAGGGGATCATCGAGCTCACCATCTCTCCCTTCCTCCTTCCTTTCCTTCCAGCTCTCCTTCGTCTGAACGACTTCTCGTCGGTCAGTAGCTCGCCATAGCCTCCTTCGCAGTCGCTTCTAACACTCGTCGATTCTACAGGTGTCGCTGGAGTTCCAGGAAGTGGGAAGTCGACGCTAGCTGTCCCTCTCGCAGAAAGGATAAACCGTCTCCTCGACTCTTCTTCCTCGTCTGCAGACAAAGGGAAGGAGCCCGAGATCGCCGTATGTGTAGGAATGGACGGATGGCACTGTACTCGCGCAGAGCTCGATTTGTTTGAGGTGTGGACTCTATCCCTTTCAGATTGGGCTCGAGCTCAAGCTCACCTCTCCTCCTCCCCTTCTGTTTCGCTCTCGTTCCTAGGATCCAGCTGAAGCTCGACGACGACGAGTGAGATTCCTTCCCTACGATGTACCGAATCCTTTCCGTGAAAGCTAACCTCGTTTCGTTGGAATGTAGGGCGCTCACCACACCTTCAACTCAACCTCCTTCCTCACCTTCCTCTCCTCCCTTCGCGTCCAACCCACCCCCGACTCCGCACCTCTTCACTTCCCCACGTTCTCTCACGAGCTCAAAGATCCTTCACCTTCACCTTTCCCTATCTACGCTCACAATAAGATCGTGTGAGTCGGGTCTCTCCCTTTTCAAAACTCAGCCAAGCTCTCGCTCTTCCCTCCCTCTCGCAACCTCAGCTCACCTCCCTCCCCTCCTTCTGGTTCGGTTCTCGCTCAGCGTGATTGAGGGTCTCTACCTCTTTCTCGATCTCCCGCCCTGGAATCAAAGCAAGGACTGGTGGTCCTTGAAGATCTGGCTGGACGTTCCTGCAGAGATGGCACGAACGAGACTCGTGAATCGACATCTGCAGACGGGGATTGAGGCGAGCAGCGAGGATGCTGAGAGACGAGGTGAGTTTTATATCTACCTGTTTGGTGGGCTTGGGATTGGGCTGGGCTTGAGGTCAGGGGAGAAGGAGGAAGGTTCAGAGCGACACTACTGACGCGTCGTTTTTTTTTTCTCGTTCACTTTCGCTCAGTCGATGGCTCGGACATGCTGAACGGAGAGGCTATCAAGGATAATTTGATAGAGCCGGATGTGGTGGTGCTGGTCAGGGAGGTAGACGGGGTGGTGATGTTTGGGATTGAGTGAGGGAGGTGAGGCCGACGAGAGAACGAAAGGGATCGAACGGGAACGAGGGAGAGAGAGAAGCTGACTCTTTGTTGCTTCGGGTCCGTTTCAAAGCTTGGCTGAGGGTTCGGAGTTGAGAGATGTTTATGCAGTGAGTAGAAGAGGCAAGGGGACGGACGACGCGTCGAACGAGGAGCTGACTTCTGCTTTTCGTTGTGGTTGCTTCGGATTTTCACTTGAGTCAGCTATGTCGAAGGTGCAAGCAGGATCTCAATGCTGTCCTTTCGAATCCGGCTTCATTGAAGTCGCGAGTTTGTTGAGAGGAGAGAGAAGAAGAAGAAGGGAGATGAAGGAAGGAGGGCTGAAACCGAGCTTCAGACCTTTCTTCTCTCCCCCTCAGCTGGCCCAAAGACACGAGAACTTGGGATTTTGCTGAGCCGGACTGTTCGAAGATCAGAGTCGATATCAGCTGCATCGTCGTTCGGGTTCAGACAAAAGAACAGGCAGGTCGGGAGCTGCGAGTCTCGAGAGTTTCAGCCCAGGTGTGACGCGTCGAAGTCCTTGCTCTCGCCTTTTTCTCAGGCTCCTCCAATCAAGTTTTCACGTCGTTCAGAGGGAAACTTCCTTGCAGAACCGAACTCCCAGAGTCCCAGTTGACGAAGCTGAGGCTGAGGCTGCCAAAAAAAAGAGAAGGCTCAAAAGGCGGCCGTGGTCCCAGTCGTCGCCCGTCTCTTTCCTCTTTTTGACCATGCTTTCCTTCGTTTCTTTCGAGTCTACCCGCGGTGAAAACTACTCGCGGCCCAGACTGAGATCCTAGCAGACTTAAATGAGTTCGGGGACTGGGGAAAAAAAAATCGATCGGCTGGGGGAAAATGACTGATGACGTCGTTGTCCCGAATCCGTCCTTCTTCTCCCCTTTCCTCCCCTCTTCCTTCTCCTCCCTCTACCCTCTACCCTCCCCCCAAACTTCCTTCCCCCCCTATCTCCCCCCTTATACTGCCCTCGATGCAGCACTCTCACGACTCGGACAACCACACCGTTACCTCGGTAGCCAGATCTCAGAAGTCGACGGTCTCGAGGAATCAATCACTCGTCAGTCCAGGAACTCCTTCCCTCCTTCCTCCCCTCCCTCCCTTCCTCCTCCTCTTCCCTCTCTCTCTCCTTGCTGCAAGCGAGAAGAGAGTTGAGCTAAGAGGGAACTCTACACCCTCGTCGGATGGATGTTTTTTGTAGAATCTGAAGCTAACCCCATCTTGCCTCACGTTTCTTCGCCTCTCTCAGATCAAGAAGAACACTGCCGTCTCTGAGCTCAAGTCAGTCCCCTCCCTTCCTCCTTTCGTCTTTCTTAAAGCTGACGTCCTCTCTACCTTGTTCTCCTCACTCGTGCAGACCTTCCGACATCCTGATTGATAGATTCGTCGCATGGAAGAGGATCACAAAGATGCTCATCGGTTCGTTTCGTCATCATCTCTTCCCTCCTCCTCCCCTCCTCCCTTTCTCCCTTTCCTTCTCCACATCCTGACCTTTCCTTCTTTCTTTCTCATCCCTCCTCCTCCTCAGGTTACTTCGAGGGAATCGCCGACATCGAGAACAACACCGCTAAGGAGCTCACCAAGCTCGGAGCTGTCATTCAAGTCCCCTTCCAGGCTGGGAACCAGTTCCTCGGAGAGGATGGAATGCAGGTTCGTTCCATCTCTACTCTCTCTTCGAGTTCCCTCTCAAAGTCTAACCACCTCGTATCTTCTGCTTCTCCTACAGGACGTCTTCTACTCCATCCGAGACAAGACTCGAGTCATCGCCGATGCCCATGCTTCGCTCGCCAAAACCGTCGAGGGATCCATCGTTCAACACCTCCAGAAGCTTCGAACCGAGATCAAGGCTCACATCAAGAACGTCCAGAACGACACCGGTCGACTCGCTGCCGTCGTCGCTAGGGAACGAGAGATGTCCACCAAGAACATCTCTGATCTCGCTCGAGCCATCACCATGCTCAAGAACACCCCCATGGCCGTCGTTCCCAAGGACGATCCTTACGCCCAGAACACCTTGGTTCTCAAGCAGCTCCAGAAGCAGGTGAGTCTCTTTCTTCTATCTTCGATTTCTCTCTGTTCGTAGGAACATTGCTGTTGCTTCGTTCCTGCCGGGAACGAGAGCTCGACGTCGAATTAACCGGATTGAGACGAACACGGGCTGATCCCCTTTCCTCCTCCCTCCTTCGCTTCCTTCCCTTTTCCTCTCTCTCCAGGTCAACGAGGAGAACGCTCTTCAGAAGTCGATCATCATCATGCAGCAGAACTCGGCTCACTTCGAGGAGGGAATCGTTCGATCGATCCAGTCGGCTTGGTCGACCTTCGACGAGTGGCAGGGAAGGATGTCCGTCTCCGTCCAGGAGACCTGGAAGCACCTCGGTCACGCTATGGCCAACATGGAGCCCGACAGAGAGTGGATCTCGTTCGCTGCTCGATCCGATCACTTGTTGGATCCCGACACTCCTCTGAGGAACCCCGACGTGAGTCGCTTCGAACCTCTCTTCTCGCCATCTCCTTCTCGAGCTGACCTCGACCCTCTCCTCCCTCTCCCTCTACAGCACATCGACTACCCTGGAAAGGATGATCCCTCCGTCGTTCCTGTTCACGTCGGTCTCCTCGAGCGAAAGAAGCGATTCACCAAGTCCTACAAGGAGTCCTACTACGTCCTCACTCCCGCCGGATACCTTCACGAGTACGCCACCTCGGACCCTTACTCTCAGCAGCACCCCATCTTCTCCCTCTTCCTCCCCGCCTGCACTCTCGGTCCTCCTTCCACCTCCTCCACCTCCAAGAGCCACAAGTTCCACATCGAGGGAAAGAGGTCGTCGGCGCCCGCCAACTCGGCTGGAGGTCACATCCCTTTCAAGATCCCTGGACAGAACGAGACCGCATACACCTTCAGGAGCAGGAGTCACGACGAGATGATGGAGTGGTGGAACGACTTGAGGATGTTGGTTGCGAGGTACCTCGTCGCCAGCGAGCAGATGGAGAGGAGCGGTCCCGTCGCTGCTGCCGTCAGGAGTGCTGGATACAGGTGAGTCCTCGGTTTTCTTCCTTTCCTTCAGTGCGAGACGTCAAGAAGCTGACCGCCTTCTTTGTTCTCGTTCGCTTCTTCAGGTCCGAGGAGGAGGAGGACGAGTCGGAGGGAGAGGGATCTTCGATCGAGGAAGAGGACGACGACATGGACGAGGAGCGACGAGGCGTCACCCTCCACGACAACGAGGTTCCTCAGTCCTACGAGCACGAGCAGGCTGCTGCCAACGCTCAGGCTCAGGCTGGAGCTCCCATCCAGATGGGATCCAACGGCTACCCTGTGAGTTTCGATCCTCTCCTCGCTTCCTCTTCCTTCGACGCGTCTTCTCTTTTTCTTCCCACGTTGACTCTTTCGTCTTTCTCTCTCTTCCTTCCTCGGTCAGATCGACAAGAAGCCCCAGCCCGATAACTCGGTCGCTACTCCCAACGTCGCTTCGACCTCGGGAACCAGCAACAACGTCGAGCTCGGTCACCCTTCGACCTCCGCTGCTCCTCAAGCTTCTTCTGGAGGCGCTGGAGTCGACGAGACCGTCGGAGAGGACGGACAGGTCGACAACTCCGACACCGTATCGCAGAAGGGATTGCTCGGAGTGAGTTTTCTTTTGACCTTCTTCTCTTCGTCGCTCTTTCCATCGAACGAACTCGTGCTGACTGACTTCTTCTCCTCTTCGTCCTCTTCTTCTTCAGCGATTCGCTGAGGGAATGGGAATCACTCGATAGTCTTCTCTCGCTGATCTCGGTCTTCCGTTCTTAGCTCATCTTGATCTCGACGCTATTTATCTTGTTGTTCCCCTCTTTCTCCTCCCTTCGTTTTACCTCTTTCGTTTTCATCTTCTCCTGCTCGATCTCTCGTACGCCCCTTCTCGTTTCTAGTTACTGCTTGCTCTCGGTTAATGATCATACCGTTCACACTATCCTGCTCGCACGAACGAAAGGAAGCAGGAGAGCAGAGAAAGGGAGATAAACGCGTCGTGAATAAGGTGGCATGAGTCGTCAGTCAGAGAGAAGTACGTAGCGGCAGTAGCGATTACTCAAAGGAGAGAATAGAGAGGATCTAAGGTAACGCAACGATAAAGAGAGAAACGAGAAACCGAAACCAGAACGAAAGCAAAAAGCAAAGCAACACCCACTCGACGCGACGACACCACTTCCTCTCACTCCCACCTCCTCGCCTGCTTCTGCTGATCAAACCTCCTATCGTTCCCCATCCCCCCATCCTCGTACTCCTCAAGCAAAAAGCCACCTCCGTTCGCCATCTGACTGATCTGCGAAAAAGTCTGAACGGATCGATCCCCTTCGACGTGCGAAGAAACAGGCGCGGTAGTCCTCCTCGAAGCGACGGGTTTGGACGGGATCGAGAGAGGTCGAGTGTTGCTTTCTTGCTGGTACGATCCTGGGAAGCTGAAGGAGGGCCGACTGGAGTGGGAGTGGGAGCTGGTGATGGGAGTCGGGGAGCGAGGTTGGGAGGTGAGGTGGGTTGAGGAGGTCGGGGAAGGAGCTGGGGAATCGAATCGTTGGGCGAGGAGGGAGACGCGGCGTTCAATGGGTGCACCACTGGTGCTGCTGGAGGTTGGGGGTTGGGGTTGGGACGAACGAGGAAGGACGGGGGTGGAGTGCTGTTTAGATGGAGGGAGGACGAAGGTCAGCGTCGATGCGTCCCGATCTTTACCGATCACGAAACGAGAAACCAACGATCAAAAATGACAACTTACCCTCCTAGCATCCTCCTGCAACTTCGACCTAATCCCTCGAACTTTCTCCCCTTCCTGATGCTCCCTCTTCTCCCTTTCCTTCGCCAACTCCCTCTCCCTTTCCCTCTCTCGTTCCCTCCTCTCCGCTTCACGCGTCCTTTCCCTCTCCCTCTCCCTCTCCTTATCCTTCAAACTCTCCTCCCTCTCCCTCCTCTCCGAAGCCTCCCAATCCGTCAACAACCTCCCTCCCGCTCCAGCTCCAGCTCCAGCTCGACCGTCCTCGAACGCGTCGTTCTCCTCGTCCTCATCCCCTTCAGCAACAGTGAACGAATGCCCAATCACCTCCACGCCTCCCGTCGAGACTCGAACCGTTTTCTTGGGCTTGAGATGATTGATGATGTTCGAGGAGGAGGAACCGTTGGAGGCGGAGGAGGTCGAAGAGGCCGATTGATTCCCTGCTCCTCCTCCGCGGGAGAGGATCCCTCCACCGCCGCTGCTGCTGCTGGATCCCAGACCGAAGCCGAAGAAACCACCACCTCCTCCGCTTCGAGCTGGAGGGGAAGAAGCACGGTGGTGGTGCTCGCCGTTCCAGGAGTCGAGAGGAGTTTCGGGTGAGAAGCCTTGGGAGGAGGTTGGGGAGGTGATGGAGTCGTTGCTGGGTCGAGTGGTGGGTTGTGGATGGGGAGAAAGAGCGAGTCGATTGGAGGAGGAGGGGTCGACCATCCGGATGGTGGAGGTGGATTGCTGCTGTTGCTGCTGCTGCTGAGCGGCGGAGGGAGGAGAGGGAGCGTTGACGAGGGTTCGTTCCGAGGTTGGGTTTCGGACGTAGAACGGTCGGGACAGCTGCTTCTGTTGCTGTTGCTGGACCTGATCCTGGTCATCGCGCTGCTGGATCTTGAGGGAAGTCGGCGACAGAGGAGGTTCAGCGGCTTCGTGTAGAGGGGAAGGGGAGCGGTTCCTCGTCGACGCGTGCTGAGGTTCTCCTCCGTTTGAGATCGATTTGGACTGGGAGGAGGGAGACGGAGACGGAAGAGCTCGACCTTGAGATGGCGTTTGAGGAGGTTCGAGACTCTGATCCGAAATATCCGAAGGGATGGGAGGACGAAGCCTAGTCGACGCCTGAGGAGGAAAGTAGTTCGACGAGCCTTGTCCTCCTCCTGGCGACGCTGGCGTTCCGACGTACGACGAGTAGTTGGGTGGGATCGATCCCGTTGGCGTTCCGACATCCACAGGGGATTCCGATCTCCTGAATTCTCCTCCTCCTTCTGCGGTCATCCTTCTCGGAGGATGAAGCTCCTCGTCGTCGTCGAAGTCCTCCTCCAGCTGCTGTTGATGCGACTGCCTCCCACCTTCGATCGACGGGAGCTCCAGCTCGTCAATCCCTCCAGCTCCAACCCAACCTGCTTCAGCGAGTCCTCTCCATCTCTGAACTTCTCCGAGGGAGGGAGCGGTCTTCCTGACTCCTTCGTTGGAGGCTGTGAATTGGCTCGAGGCGAGGGAGGTGATGGAGGCTGAGGTTGAGAGGAGAGCGAGGGTTTGGAGGTGAGAGGTTTGGAGTTGGTGCTGTCTGTTGAGGACGAAAGAAGAGGACGATATCAGTCGACAGCGAGCCTTCGAGCTTCGAAGAGGAGAGATGTCGAGCTCGTTCGTCGCGTCGCTCCCTCTCTCCCTCTCCATCCTCCTCTCGCTCCCTCTCGTCCAACCCAACCCAGATCAAACCCCGAAAACTCACTCTTTACATCCCATGATCTCCTCCCCCAAAGCCTTCAACGTCCCAATCCACTTCTCATGCTTCTGTCCCACCTCCATCGCTCCCGCTCCTGAACCTCCTCCTCCTCCGAACCCTCGACTCGACTTCCCCACCTCCTTCACCTGCTTCTCGTACTTGGCTCCCGAGGACTTGATCTTCGCATCGCACGCTCCAATGTGGGCGTCGTGAGCTTTTTCGAGTTTCTAAACCGAAAGAACGAGAGGGAAAAAAGGTTAATAGGTGAGTTGAAGGGAGGAGCGAGAGGTGGAAGAGGAGGACGGACGGAAAGCTTCTTGAAATGCTTGGAGAGGACCGAGTTGAGATCTGCTACTTCTTTAGAGACGAGTTTGGCGTGCTTGGTGGTCACTTCCGAGAGGGATTCGAAGAGTTTGGAGGTTGAGGAGAGGGAGTTGGCTGAGGAGGGGAGGAGAGGAGGTGGGTGTGAGCTCGAGCTCTCTTTTGTTCTCTTTCCTCGGACTCCAACCCTCCACCAAGCATAGACCCACCAATGACTTCCCCAGCTCCGGAATTCGTCCCTGAAAGAGTGGTGTTGGCTGAAAGTTCGAGCGTGGCTTTGGCGAGCTTGTGTTCTGTTTTGCCGAGGGAGGAGAGCAGGAGTTGGTAGGAGGAGAGTTGCTGGAGGAGATTCCTGAGAAAACAAGGTCGAAGAGAAGAGAGAGAGAGTGAGCACGAACGTTCGTATCAGTGAGCTGCGAGAAAAGATACTAGCTTCAGAAAGAGAACGACGAGCTTGGAGAAGAGCTCACTCTCCTCCTCCTCTCAGCCCTCCCTCCCGTCCATCAGCTCAACGAAGGTAAACGAGAGAGCAACTCACTCTAAGCTCCTCAACTGCTTGTGCAGATCTTCCCTATGTACGCTCAACATCCCTCCTTCCTGCTGCTGCTGAGTCGATGGGGCGAGAGTCAACTCCTGTCTTGAGGGTGGATAAGAAGGACTCGGAAGAGGGAGGCTTGAAGAAGAAGATGAGGAAGGGAGGAGAGAGAGGTTGAGAGAGAACCGTTTGGCCATCGTTCTCTCAAGGATCGATATCGAGTCAAGGTCGTGGTTTGGGAAGAAGGAGAGTTCATTTCGGGTGGGAAAACGAAGGGAAAGGGAACGAGAGAGGGGCGAAGGAGGAGAGAGGGATCGACGAGGAGAGGGGGCGTGCGTTCCTGATTTTGGAACTCAACCTTGAGAGGTCCATCTAGTAGAAGATCAGACTAGAAGAGAGAGGTCAAGGTGCGGAGTGAGCTGATTGCAAAGTTTGTTAAGGCGAAGGAAGCTGGAGAAGAGGGCATGGCGGTTTGGGGGAGGGAGGAAGGAGGAGATTCGAGCTCAACTTTCTCCGCCCTTCCTTGTTTCTCACCTCTCGTGCGCCCAAAAACTGAGCTTTTTTCGAACTAAAATGAAGGAAAGACATGGACTTGAGAAATACCCTCCCATCACCAAAAGAAGATCTGAATCCCGCGATCAAGTTGAGCTCGAGCTGAAAGCTCAAACCGCCACGTTCGCCTTCCCTCTCCCCTTCCGTCTTGTAGCATAGAAATTTACGCGGTCTCACGCCTCCTCCTCCTTCTTCTAGTATCGTTTTCCCGCTTCCATTGCATCGGAGTGGACGAGATACCTCCTTCGCCCTCTTCGTGGCTTGCTCTTTGCACGCATGTTCGTCTCGTCGCGTCGAAAAGACGAGACCGATCTTCACCTTTCGTTCCTCCAGGCTGCCGAAAAGCTTCGAGAAGAACCCCACTACACTGTACCCTCATCTCTTCCCTACGTCTCTTCCGCCTCTCGCACATCTTTGGACCGGTCTGACGGTCGTATTCACTCACAATCGCATGTCGTTCTCTTCTTTCTCTTCTTCCTTTCTTCGACCTCCGCTGTCACTCTTTTTACGGACGTCGCCATGGCCTTATTCTTTCGAATAAAACCGTACATCGAGAGAGGGTGCATTACGATCACCGCCCCAAAGCGAAACCCAACTCCAAACTCTAGGACGCGACGGAACCTACTCGCGGGTCAAGACTGGTGGACGAGGAGGCTCTATATCGAACAGGATCATGACGCTGTAGAAACAGAGAGGGGAAAGAAGGCTACGATGTCAGTGAAGAGGTCGAGAAGTCAAACGTCGAAGAGGAAGAGGGGTGAGGCTTAAAACGAACCGCGACGGATGAAAAGCTCAAAGGGACGAGTTGAGGGAAGGAAACGACGACGAAGAGTGAAAGGCGAAGATTGAGCAGAGAACGAAGCTGGGTGGAGTCCATGTTGGAGGGAGCGAGAGGGGATCAGGAGGAAGATCTGGTTTTAAAAAGGGAAGGAGCAGACGAGATCAAGTCAGCGCGTCTCCAGAGAGCAAGAACGGCAGCGCGTCGAGGAGGAACTCACGGTGGTAGTATCTTCATGATCAAGTTTGAGCCCGGCGTCTCCAGCACTCGTTCCGAGCCGAACTTCTCCTTGACTTTCTCCTTCTGAGCCTGGGACGCGACTTGGACGCTCACGGTCTTCGACTCATGCCTCCACAGAGCTCGGACGTCTCTATAGACACATTCCACCCACTCTTCTATATCTTCACCGTCTAGTCCGACAGACTTCGAAAGCCGATACTCAATGTTGAGGTGTCCGCCGCTCTCCCAGACCATCTCGCTCACGGCGAGAGGGCAAGTCGCTCCTCCGTCGACGAACGTCAAGGAGCGTAGTCGGTCCCACTCGATGAAGCTGAGGTCGTCAAGGACGATCTCCGAGGAGCCACGGAATTGTGACTCGAGGTGAAAGTGGAGGGGGTTGAAGAGGGGAAGAGACGGGTGGAGAGGATGTTCGAAGGAGGCCAATCGAAGGTGGACGTGGACGAGATTGAGGTCCAACTTCGAGGACGAGCTTCGATCTAAGGAGCACTGGGACTCGTTCCTCGTAGGTTCTTGGACCTGGTGGAAAGTGAGGGTCCTTATCTGGTCGAGGGAGAGGAAGCGCTTGGTTTGAGGCTCGGAAGGGAGGATCTGACGAAGGACGGGGAGGTCGGAGGCGAGGGAGGAGAGAAAGCAGAGAGGTGAGTTTCTGTGTCACCTCAAGCAGTTTGAGAATAGAGAAGATACCTCCAATATACTCACCCTTTCAGAGAAAAGTAGCGGGAGAAGGGCTGCGTCCGGAAGATGGATGTTTCGATAGAGAAGAGGGGAGGAGAGTTCCAGGAAGGCGAGGGAGACTCGAGCCGTCTTTGCGAGCGTCGAGGGATCGCATAATCGAAGAATGTGGTGCTTGACTTCGAGTGGAAGGTAGGGGAGAGGTTGAAGAGGTGATGAGATTGAGGAGAAGTCCATTGCTGAAGAACTGGAAAAAAAGGCAGGAAGGAGGGAAGATGCTGTTGAGGTGAGCTCGACAAGGACGAGCTCGCTTTCGATTTCGTTCCCCTTCTTTGGCCCTCAACACCTTCGACGCCTCCCTCCTTCAGTCTTCTTTTCTGCCAGCGATGTCTTGCTCGAACCCACCTGAATCCGATTCCCTCAATCCTGATGGAGACGCGCCTGAGAAGATGATGGAGCGTGAGTCTGAACGCGCTCTCTCTGCACTCCTTCCCTCCTCATTCGTTCCCTTCCTTCGACTCAAGCTCACCCTTTCGTCCTTCCTCCCTTTTCGCCCTTGTCAACTTCAGGAAAGCCCAAGCTTGACTCGTCGATATGCATACGATGCAAGGAGGAGAAGGGAATCCTCGTCGTGAGGCATAGCAGCTATTGCAAGTGAGTCAGCCGAAGTCAACTTTCTGGAGAGCTCGCAAAGAAGGATTCCAAGGCTGAAGGATGGAAGAGCTCGTAGGGAGCCTTGTAGGAATCGAGTGAGAATCACATCTGGTGAAACAAGCTTCATACATCTTAGGTGCTCAGCTGCGCGAGGGGATAATAGCCTGGAAGATTTGGAAGGGAGGGAAGAGAGGAAGAAGGGATGTCAAAATCGAGCGAAGCTCACCACTTCGAGCTTCCTTCCCTCTTCCCTGTCCTCCTCCCGTCTCTACGAGCTGTCTAGACCACTCTTGGAAATCTCCGATCATCTAGCTGACACCCATCCTCTCTTTTTCTCACCAGGAACTGCCTCCCATCCTTCGTCCTCCAGAAATTCACCCGTTCCATCGTCCCTCACCTCCCTCCCCTCCCCTCCTCGTCCTCCCGTCGAGCGGCCTCCACCTCCGCCGTCCCTATCACCAAGCCTCCCGTCCTCCTAGCCTGCTCAGGAGGTTCTTCCTCGCTCTCCTTGCTCGAGATGTTCCACCGATCTTACTGCTCCTCGGGTCCGAGAGGTCGGGAGCGATGGGGAAGGATCGTCGTCGCTTGGGTTGATTTCGGACGAGAGGGAGGAGAGGAGATGGGTGCCTATCTGAAGAAGGTTGTGGAGGAGAGGTGGGGGTGGGAGTGGAGAAGGGTCGGTGTCGAGGAGGCGTTTGAGAGGGAGGGTGGGCTGATCGGGGTTGGAAGTGAGGAGGAGTTGAAGGTTGGTGTGGACGCGAGGATGTTGAGCGTGAGCGTTGAGGGAGGACGAGGTGAGTGTTCTCATTATGACTAGAGAAAAAAAGGCAGACATTGATGATCGAAAATTACTCATACCATCGCTCCCTTCCTCTCGCAGTTCTCAAAACGACCCTTCTCCCTTCGTCTTCCGACGCGTCCTCGTCCTCCCCTCCCACCTCTCACTATCAAACCCTCCTCTCAACTCTTCCTACTCCCTCCCACCCAGCAATCACTTCCTCTCTCCTTTCTTCCCTTCTCACCCGTCTAGCCATTTCCCTTTCCTCTTCCTCACCCACGACCAACCCTACCCTCTTCCTCACGGGACTCACCGCGACTCGAGCCGCGTCCCTCATCATTTCCCAGACCGCTTCAGGAGGAGGATACGCTCTTCCTCTCCTCGTCGCACCTACCACGACTCACGTCGTTGGCGTGAAGGTCGTGAGACCGATGACCCAGTTGAGCGGGAAGGAGGTCGGTTGGTTCGCAAGGAGTTGTGGGTTGCGGAGCTGGAATTTGGGATCGATGATGGTCGGGGGAGGTGGGAAGGGGAGTATCGAGAAGTTGACTGGAGGTGAGTACTCGAGCCCTCTTTGTTTCCTTTGACCAGTTTTTGCTGACTTTTCGCTCGGAATCTCCTCGCAGACTTCGTTCAAAGCTTGGACCGATCTCATCCTTCGACCGTCTCGACCATCGCTCGAACAGCTTCCAAGCTCATCTTCTCTGGAAACGCCGACTCTCCTACAGCAGCATGGACAGGTCGAGTCTGCCCTCTGTGCGAACTGTGAGTTCTCGCCTCCTTCCTCCACCTCTCAAACGCGTCTCCGTCTCCCTTTCTGACGCGTCTTCCCTCTTCTCACTCCAGTCCCGCCGATCCCTCCCCGAAGGAATGGCTCTCCCTCACCTCTCTCACATCCCTCCCAACCACTCCTCTACCGCCCACCTCTTCCAACGAACCACCACTGGAGCACCACCTCTGCTACTCGTGTCTCACGACTCTCGTATCTCCCGCTGGAGCAGCCGGAGGAGGAGCACCTCCGCCTCGGAAGGAGGGAGAGGAGCCCGCCCGACTGCCCGCTTGGACGATGGGGAACCTGGTTAGGGAGAGAAGGAAGGAGGTTGGAGAGATGTTGATGGGCGAGGGTTGGTTGTTGAGCGAGGAGGACGATTGAACGACTGCTTTCGTTTCGAGTTTTGAGTTGGTCGAAGGAAAGGCATAGATCGTGAGGTTGACTACAGTCCCCACTCGGCCTTCTCAACCTTGAGGTTCCCTTCATTCTGTTTTGAGGCGTCTCCAGTGACCATCCCGACGGCTCTGGGGAAACCAAACAAGTTGAGAGGGAGGAGAGGGTGGTGAGCTGGGTTTTCCTCCTCGTCGTCTCTCTTCTCCCTTCGAATGCAAGAAGGAAGATGCACTCACGACTCCATCTTCCCCTTCAGCGTCTTCGCATCCAACAGCGGCAGCTCTCCTTCAGCAGCAGCTTTCTTCCATGTCGCTCCCTCGGTCTTCAAGTTCCCTTCCTTCTGAGTTTCAGCGTTTCCTGTGAGCATTCCGAAGGCACTGCGAACGAAAAAGCCGAGCAGCCGTATGTTAGCGTGCTTCTCCTCTCGATACCTCTCGCCTCAACGACGCCGGAGACTACGAAAGACGACAAAAGGAAACAAACTCACGACTCAACCTTCCCCTCAACTTTCTCAACCGTCGCTTCAGCTTTCGCAATCCTCCTGGCTTCCTCCAGCTCCTCTTGACCAGCAGTGCTAAGCTCCGCTCCTGAGGCTTTCCAGGCTTCTGATCCAGTAACGGCTCCGATGGCCTGAAGGGAACGCAACCCAAAACGAGAAAGAGGTGAGCTCGAAACGAGATGGGCGGAGTCGTGAGCGTTTTGAGACGAACCTCGTAAGCTTGCCCTTGGAGGGAGACGGCTTGACCGTGGAGAGCTGAGGGAGAGGGTTCGGTGGGAGTGGGGTTGGACATGTTGTATTTGGTTCGAGAAATGGATTGGGAGTGGGGGAGAAGAGAGGGAGGGGAGGAAGGAAGGAGGATGAGCTCGAGGTTTGACTGACGTCACCTTTTAGAATGGTTTATTGAAGGGTGGCGAGGAAGTTTGGAAGCCCTGCTTATTGAAGAACCCAAGAGAATACACCTGGGCCTATACTTCGTTTTTTGAAGAGGGGAACTGCGAGGGTTCAAGCTGGAGAACGAGGGCAAACACGAGGACTCGACGCGTCTTGTCGACTCTCCTCCCTCTCCGCTGGAAAACGCACGAGCAACATATATAGATGTTTGATAAGCAAACGCAAGCAGTTCCTCCTGTATCAAGCAGCACCTAGCACTAGAATAGTCCCCACCTGCCCTCTCGAGATCTTCCATCCGTCGTCGAGCAGCATCTTCGCGACCGCAGGAGCCAGGACTGCCCTCTGACCCGGGGAGTGTCGTCCTACACCGGTGATGATGGTGAAGACCGGGGAGGGAGGGGTAGCTAGAGGAAGAACGGACGAGCGAAAGAGAAGGGAAGCGAGGGTCAGCGAGCGAAGAGAGAAGGAGGGAAAGAGCAGGCCAAACTTACTGGTTCTCGTATCCCACCACGAATGAACAGCTTCCCGAACGATGGAGAGAGCTTGGTAGGCTGTGAGTCCGTGGAGGTCGATGTAGGTTGTTGTGTACCTGAACGAAGACGAAACGAAACGGGGAGGTCAGCGAGACGCGTCGACGATTCGTTCGTCTCTCTCTCTCTTCGAGGTTCACAGACCGAACTCGAGAGCAAAGACGGATACTCACTTATGCTGCTGCAACAACTGAGCCTTCGCTGCATCCAGACCCAATCTCCTCGTCGTATCACTCAGCTTCCGGGCAGTCTCAGCGTAGTGGGCAGCGATGGATCCTCCTTGGTTCGCAGCCGTTCCGGATTGGAAGTGACGGGTCGCTGCTCGGAGGGCCTGAAGCAAGGAAAAGGAAAGGAACGAAAAAGGCAAGGAAGAAAGAGAAGCAAAGGAGTCAGCTTTGTCCTCGTTCCTCGACGCCTTTCTCCTCGCCTTCACCGCCCTCTCTTCCTAGACCGTGGACCAACTCACCTCGTTCCTCAACCCCCTCTCTAACATCTCCTTCTCCCTCAACTCCTCCCACCTCTCCGCTCTCCCCTCTCTCGTCCTCCCCTGCCTCGCATACGCCGGAATCGACTCCGCCAACCGATGTCCTCCTCCCTCCTTGCCCTTCCCTTTCCCGTCCTTCCCCGTCGGGTTCCACTTGTTCTGGAGGTTATGAATCTTCTGAGGTAAAGGTCTCCGAGGAAAAGCTGCTCGAGTAGCTCCGTTGGTGATGATGGTTGTGCTCGACGGAGTGGAGGAGAGAGGTGGATCGGTCGAGGAGGAAGCAGTGGCGGGTGAGATGGTGAAAGCTCCGTTGGAGGAGAAGAGATGAGAGGGGTAAAGAGGGGTGTTGACCGAGGATGGTGAGTCGATGAGAGGAGGGAAAGCGTTCGAGCTGGGTAAAGGTCGACGCGTCGAAAGTCGAGGGGAGTTACTCGGACTGATGAGCGGGCTTGAGATCCTACTCTCTGGTAAAGGAACCTTCGACGGCATCACTGCTACCACCACTTCCTTGTATCCACCCCAACCCTCTACCTCTCTCATCACCTCCCAGACATCCAAAGCTGTACTCAGATCCCCTCGACAAGCCTTCCAAACCACCTCGACCTCGTCCGTGTGCCTCAGCTCCTGCTCCGCGTCGTCTTCGTCGCCGAAGAGGATCTCGAGAAGCATGTCGGGTCTGGGACCGTCGTCTCCGTCTGAGAACTGGTTTCCTAGGTGGGTGAGAGCCGAGAGGAGGGCGGCGTGGGTGGAAGGGTGGGAGGGTGAGTGGAGGGAAGAGGAGAAGAGGGAGGGTGGCGCGGATGGAAGGAGAGCGGAAAGGGTGAGGGATAGAGAGTCGAGTGTGGCCCAGTGGTTGTTTGTTGTGGTTGAGGGTGGAAGGTGAGGGAGATAGGTCGGACGAGGGGAGGAAGCGGAGGAAGAGGTCGACGCGACCGCGTTTTGACGAAGACGAGAAGTCGATCTCGACGAGGAAGCTGGAGAGCTGGACCTCGTATGAGATTGGTTGAAAGGTAGGGAGTTGAGGGTCGTTTTAGTCGAGGTAGGTTGTTTCTTCTTCTTCTTCCTGGGCGAGACCTCCTGGAACGAAGTCTCGAGGCGGAGGGAAGATCGAGCCATTCCAGCGTAGGACGAGTTCCTCGAAGACGAAGTTGCTGCTGCCTCCTCCGAATCTAAGTCGTCCAGTTCCGCATTTCCTTCCCAGAGCTGGTCTCGTTCGTCTTGACTCATGTTCTCCCACTGAAGGGCTGCTGCTGCTCCGTCTCCTTCCCACGTCCCTCCTCGTTCCTCTGCTTCCCGTATGGACTCGATGGAGAGGAGGTATTCGACGACGTCTTCGAGATCGGCGGTAGGATCTTCGTCGAGAGCTTGTTGGAGAGTGGAAGGGGACCTGGGGCAGGGACGCAGAAGAAGTGAGAGGAAAGAGGAAGGAAAGGAAAGGGAGGGAGGAAGAGGTGAGCTCGATTCAAAGGGAAGAAGGTGTTTGGTGGATCATCAAGCTCACATATGAGGGAAGAGAGTCTCTAGAAACTTTCTAGAGCTGTTGGTATCCTCGCCTACACCTCCCGAGCCTCCGTCTACACTGGTAGCATCTGTCGATCCAGTCTTGTCGGTGAAAGTCGACCGTGAGCTCAACGACCATTCCTCGAGAGCTCGTTGGACTCCTTCCTCGTCCTCCTCCTGCTGCTCTCCGTCCGCTCCTGCTGGTGATTCGACATCGTCGTAGAACTGTTGTTGCTGCTGTTCTTGTTGAGCTGAATGAGCGAGGACTCTGAGAGTATCTTCGATCTGAGAGAGGGAGGAGGGATCCGAAGGGTCGAGGTCGAACAGAAGGGTCGTGATGAGCTGAGAAAGTGGACGCCGAAGGATTAGCGATTCGATACAAAGGCACGTTGATCTCTGGCTTAATGCGCTCTCTGACGAACTTACCGTTGGAGATAGCGGGGGGTTGAACTCTCCCTGTAGAAGGAGGGGAAGAGGTGAGAACGGACGAGAAGGAATCGAACGCGTCACTCGTCGAGCTCAACACTCCTTCCCTTCCTCCCTTTCTCCTAGAGAATGAGCTTGATCTGGCTGAGACTCACCTTTAGTCGTTCATAAAGCTCTTGCTCGTCCATCCAACGAGTTCGATGAGAAACTTGGTTGCTATGTGTTTGTGTAGATTGGAGGCTGATTTGGTTGAAGGAGAAGCTCAGCGAAGGCGCTCCTTCTTCTTTTTCCAAACGCTCTTGCCTCCTTTCCTCAAACCACATCTTACCCCCCCTCCCTCCCCCCCCCCAAAAACAACTCTCAAAAACAATCATGGTTGCTGTTAACCGTTCGTCCAGGCTTCTATAGATTCTGTACCGAGCTTCGTTCGCTGACCTCTCCGTTGCTTAATTCTCTACAGACAAAGTCTGCCTCATGTTCGTTCTTTCTCTTCCTTCCCCAACCGTTTCCTTCCAACTCCTTCCCTCTTCAAATTTAACAGCAAGCTCACATTTACTCTCTTCGGTCGCTCTTGCTACTTCTTCAGCGTCCACGACGGTTGGGGTATCGCTGCCTCCAAGGGCATCAAGGGAAACGCTATCGAAAACGCCGACACCACCAACATGGATTCCATTGCCGCTGAGCACGACCACAGTCCTCTCCAGGCTCACGGTCTCGCCGTTGGACTCTCTGATGGTCTGATGGGAAACTCTGAGGTCGGGTGAGTCTTGAGCAGCTTTTATCTCGGGCAGGGAAGGACGAGGAAGAGCAGCAAAGGAGGGAAAGGGTCGAGAGTCCATCGATGCTGACGTCGTCTCTCTCTCTCTCTCTCTCTTCTTTTCCTCCAGACATCTCAACATCGGAGCTGGGCGTATCGTCTGGCAGGATATCGTCCGAATCGACCAGTGTACGTTTTACTCCTTTTCGTATCTTTATCGGCTCCCTCGAGCGAGATCTCCTCCTCCCCAATCTTAAAACTCTCAAAGCTCAACTCAACCAAACTCCCTCCCCACGTTCTTCCTTCCTTTCCCTTCGCCCGTTTCTTTTTCGTGCCTGCAGCTATCAAGACTGGAGAGTTCTACGAGACCGCGAACATCGTCAAGTCGTTCAAGCACGCTAAGGAGACCAACGGTCGACTTCACCTCCTCGGACTCGTGCGTTTCTCCCTCCCTCCTCGACCCCTTCCTCCATCTTCTCAAGAGCTCACCCTCTCGCTTCTTCCTTCCCTTTTTCTCTCAGGTCTCCGACGGAGGAGTTCACTCCCACATCCACCATCTCAAGGCCCTCCTCAAGACCGCTAAGCAGATCGGTGTCCCCAAGGTTTACATCCACTTCTTCGGAGACGGTCGAGATACCGCTCCTCGTTCGGCTGCTGGCTACATGCAGGAGCTCCTCGACTTCATCGCTCTCCCTGAGAATGGAGTCGGAGAGATCGCTACCGTCATCGGACGATACTACGCTATGGACCGAGACAAGAGGTGGGAGAGGGTCAAGCTCGCTGTCGACGGTCTCGTTGGTGGAGTCGGAGAGGCGAGCGAGGATCCCGTTGCGTCGATTGAGGCCAACTACAAGAACGACGTCACCGACGAGTTCTTGAAGCCCATTGTCGTTGGAGGTGCTGAGAGCAGGATCAAGGGTGAGTTCTCTTTCTTTGCGTCTCTCAGGTCGACGGGTCGGAAACGAACGAGCTGACCTTTCTCGACGCGTCTCTCTCTCTTCCCTCCCCCTTCCCCCGTTTTTTTTCTCTGAACAGACGACGACACCCTCTTCTTCTTCAACTACCGATCCGACCGAGTTCGAGAGATCGTCCAGGTCTTCGGAGTCGCCCCTCCTCCCATGGAAGTCTCCCTCCCCAAGAACCTCAACATCACCACCATGTCTCGATACAACTCCGAGTTCCCCTTCCCCATCGCTTTCCCTCCTACCTCCATGGACAACGTCCTCGCCGAGTGGCTCGCCAAGAAGGGTGCTAAACAGTGCCACATTGCCGGTGAGTCGTCTTCTTCGTTCGGAAGCTCGAGTTAAGGGAACGAGGAGAAAGAGCGAGAGCTGACTTCCGTTCTTCTTTGCTTTTTTCGCTTTCTTCAGAGACCGAGAAGTGAGTCGATCTGATACGATTCGTCTTTGTCTACTGGAGCAGCTTTCCTGACCTCGATCCTTCCTCTCTCTCTCGTCCTATCAAGATACGCGTCAGTTCTGCTTCCTTTTCCCTCTTCCTCTTCTTCCACTTCCGACTCGAAGCTGACTTCCCTCCCTCCTTTCTCACCACAGCCACATCACCTTCTTCTTCAAGTTCGTCTTACCTTGCCATTTCCCTTGCTCGTCGTTATCTCGAGCTAACGCGTCCCTCTCTTTCTTTCTTCTCACAGCGGAGGAGTTGAGAAGCAGTTCGAGAACGAGGTCCGACACATGATCCCTTCGCCAAAGGTCGCCACCTACGACAAGCAGCCTGAGATGTCGGTCCAGACCGTCGCCGACAAGGTCGCTGAGGTCGTCAAGACCAACGAGTTCGAGTGAGTCTCATTCTCCTTTCGTCTCTTCGTCGTTTCGAGCTCGAGCTGACTTGCTTTGCTTCCTTCGAACAGGTTCATCATGTGCAACTTCGCTCCTCCCGATATGGTGAGTTGAATCTCTTTCGAGCGAGAGGTGTAGAGAGGGAAGGCAGCTCGCTGATCTCGTCTCGTTTTCTCTCCTTCGTTCAGGTCGGACACACTGGAGTCTACGACGCCGCCGTCAAGGCCATCGGAGCCACCGACAAGGCCGTCAAGACCGTCTACGAGGCTTGCGAGGCTGCTGGTTACGTTCTTCTCGTCACTTCCGATCACGGAAAGTGAGTTCTTTCTCAGCTTTCGTTCCGTTCTCGACGCGTCCGCTGACTTTCTTCCCTCCCTTCCTCCTCCACTCCTTCGTTCTCGCTCACTCTAGCGCCGAGCAGATGCTCAACGCCGAGACCGGAAACCCTCACACCGCTCACACCACCAACCCTGTTCCCTTCATCATGACCGGAAAGGAGACCAAGGGTCTTACCTTCGTCGAGGACAAGGAGGGAGTTGCTTGCCTCGCTGATGTTGCGCCTACAGTCTTGGCCATCATGGGAATCGAGCAGCCCAAGGGTTCGTTTCAACTTTTCTTCTCCCTCTCCCTTCCTTTCGTCGTTTCGTCGTCGTCGCGTCTGAAACTCGAAACTGACCTCTCTTTCCTCTTTCTTTCCCCTCCTCTTCCCTCTTCCCTCTCTCCGACTCCGACTCGATGCTCGACCACCACCACACATAGAGATGACCGGAAAGTCCCTCCTTGCGCCCAACGATTCCAAGAGGAGGAAGCTCGAGTAGAGGAGAGATACTCTAGAAAAGACTCAACCACTCTTTGGGATATTTTAGACTAGAGGGTTGAGGGAGGAGGATGTTGTAGTAGCCGACGCAGAGACGAGAGAGACGACGACGATTAGATAACGAAATTTTTGCCTTACAAGAACGAGCGAAGGGAAAGAGGGTGAGGGAGAGAGGGAAGAGACGGAAGAGAGAGAGACGGGAGCAGAGGGTGAGGTTCTCGAATCGTTGCTCTTCTTTCCTTCCGAACCACCATCATCGAAAGGAGAAAGTTTTCCGAGTCTTTCCCTATCCTTACTCTCTCCAAAACCATCTCCTTGCCCTCGATGCTCAACGAAACAGCAGGAAGGGAGACGACGAGGGTGCGGACGCGACGAGCTCGTGCCACCGGCCACTCTTTCGTCCCTTCGTTTCTCCTTTCTCCTAAGCTGAGAAAATCGTATACGGCTCATCCAGCAACCGCTCGATGAAGGAAAAAAAAAAAACTGCGAGCTGCGTCGCGTCGTCGTCCCTCTTTCTGTCGACCCCTTTCCAACGACTCCGACCCTTCGACCTCGATTCCCCTCTCTCTCCTTCCTTCCCTCCTCACCAAATGTCGAGCCCTCATCCTCGCACCTCCTAACCACCACCACCACCTTTCCAGTACTACTCCAACCCCACTCTCATTCTCCGAGGCCAGGAAGCCAGGACCAAAGGAAGGAAACGAGGATGTCAGCTTGCTCTCCCCGTCCCTCCTCGTCTGGTCTCCCTCCCTACTCCTTCTCTTCATCCAGCTCGTGTCCGCTAGGGCAGGACCCAGCAGCACCAACGGACTTCTCTCGACTCAACCCACTCGTTCGGATTTCATCTACATCCAAAGGATCCTTCTCAAGGATCGACTCGCTTGCCTCTCAGTTCTCGTTTCGAGGAGGGAAGGGACGAGGAGACTCGGAGCTGGAGGAGCTCATCTCGCTCAGGTTGATTCTTGCTGGCAAGACGAAGAGCCCAATTGGAGTGGTGGATCTCAGGGGTTGGCTGGCGAACAGAAAGAGCAGGGCCAGAAGGGAAGGAGACGAGGAGGCTGGATGGCTTGGAGATGGAGAGGAGAGGAGGAGGAGGGAGGACGAGGGTGCGCTTGAGTTTCTCGTTGCATTCGAACGGTACGCTTCTTTCCTTCCTCTTTCTATATCCAGCGAAGATAACAGCGAGGCTGATCTTGGTCTGTGGGTGATCTTTTCGTAGATATCGTACCGACTTCTTCGCTCTGGACCTCGAAGATCAACTCCTTTCTCCGACACCCTTCCAACTCATCTCGCTCCTCTCCCTTTCCTCTCACAACAAGCTCAGCACCAACAACACATCCCTCCCACCCCAACCACCCCTGAAGACACCAGCGAGCTTCCGTCTTCCCGTCACTCCCACTTCCTCAGCCGGAGCGAGCTCGAACCCTTCGACTCCTCAGTCAGCCTTCTCCTCCTCCTCCTCTCCCTCCGCCAAACAACCTCAGCCCATGGTCTACGACCTCCCCCTCGTCGCTCGTTCTCGATCAGGATCAGCACCTCCTCCGCTCACTCTCGTTCCCGAAGGGTTTCCACTCCCGCTCCCACTCGCTCCTAAACTCCCAACTTTCCCGAGTGCCGCCAGTTTGCCTGACGCCACTTCGTCGGACGTTAGGAGCGTTCGATCAGCAGCCAGCAGCAGAAGGACAGCAGGAGGTTTGAGAGGGATGGGTCAGAGACCCCTTCCTCGACCTCACGAAGAGGAGGAGTCGGAAGAGGAGGATTACGACGAGGACGAACCCGGGAATCGAAGTCAAAGTCGGACGGGGTCGAAGGCTTCTTCGTCGCGACCTCCTACGAGAATGAGAGGGATGTCTGGAACTTCCTCCTCCTCTTCTTCGAACGCTGGAACAATGAATCGACCTTCACAACCCCCGCACCCTACCCTATCGCCCGGCTCTCGTCCTAGAGCAGCAACCCTCCCCAGCAGCAACGCGTCTTCCTCCTCTTCGACCAACCCTTTTCAAGACCCTCTCACTTCGACGCTCACAACCGTTCCACTCTCCCCTCTTCCTCCCTCTCCCCTCTCGTCGGTCCCTCCAACTCCTCCTCCGCACGACTACGACAATCAAGAGGAATCGACGCAGCCTTTGAGAGAAGAGCTCAACGTTCTTCTCTCTCTCGCCGAACGACTCCCGAAGGAGTTCCGAGTGACGGATCAGATGAGGAGGGAGGCTATAATGACGACGCATCCAGACGTGCTGAGTGGGTTGGCTGGGAAGGTCGAAGAGTGGGCGGAGAAGGAGTGGCTGGCGGGGAAGGGTGGGTTTTTGGAGGACGCGTTGGAGAATCTGGATCATAGGACTGCCGTGAGTTCCCTCAGCCTTGATTCTCCTCTCTTTTCTTCCTGCGTCGCACTGCTGATACGTATCTCGTACTTCGTCTACAGCTCGGACGATTGCTCAGCGGTTCGTTTCTCTCCGTCCTCGCCCTCATCGCCTTCTTCCTCCTCCTCCTCAATCCAAGCCCGTTCAGGTCCGACGGGAAAGCAGTCGAGAGACCCTGGAGATTGATCGTTGTTCCTATGTTCTTGGGTGGAGTCGGCTGTGAGTCTTCTTTGCAGCCGTTTGAGACGAGACGCGTCCGATTTCGAATCGAACTGACCTTTCGTTCTTTTTTTGTTTCCTCAGACGCGATGGGATCCCGGAAGTCGCTCTGTTTCTGGCGTGAGTAACGGTCTAAACTTTTGTTCGAATACCGAAGCAAAGTTGATCGTTCTCCCTTTCTTACAGTCGCCCTCTTTGGAGTACGAGAACAACGAGAATGGGAACTGCACCCTCTCCCTCCTCCTCCTCCAAACCCTTCCGCCATCACCACTTCTCGATCCAACTCCTCCCTCTCCTCTCGTCTCGCAGCTCGTCGAGGACGTCAACCCAGTCTATCTTCCGTCCGAGAAGTCGAGAATGAATCCCTCCCTTCGCCGCCTTCGTCGGATCGACGCGTCCCTCCTCACCCTCTCGACCTCACCTCCAACTTCAGCCTTCAAACAACCCAAACCCTCTCCTCACCTTCTACCTCTTTCCCCTACTCTCGTTCCCTCGCACCCACTACCTCTCAACGATCCCTCCTCTCCTCTCACACCGGCTCCTCCAAACCGCGTCTTCGTCGTCCAACCCTCCCTCGACTCCCAAGCGCCACTCGTAGGACGTTCTGGAAACTGAAGCTCAAGTTCAACCTTCCGGATCTGAACCTTCCCAAACTACCTGAAGTCAAGTGGGCTCCCTGGTTCATCACGCTCTGGCGTCTCACGGGAATGGCATTTGGAACGCGGCCGGTCGAGGACGAGAGGGTGCTCAAGGCCCAGAGGAAGGCGGCTTGGAGGATCGCTGGGGTGTTGATGGGGATGGTAGCGGTGGTGACGGTGGTGGTGATGGTTGTGCCTGGGATTGGGAGGGGAGATGATGGTGCAGGTTGAGGAAGAGGAGGAGAGAGGAGGGCTGAGTTGGGAGGAGCGTCGGTTGTGTTGTAGTCTAGCGTTTTCGGTTGTTTCTTCTTGATGAAAGCAAACCAACATATACATCAGGGAGCGTCGAAGCGTTCTCTCGATACAGTATCTTTCTAAGAAAAAAGCCTTTCTGCCGACGACGAACTCTAGCCCAAGATTCGGCTCTCCCTCGCCCCATCCTCCAACTCTCACCCACCTCTCCCTCCCCTCCATCGCCTCCTCGCCCTTCGGAAGGGGATGCTTCTACGACGATGATCCTCACCGAACCCTCCTCCGACGACAAACAACGTTCTTCTCCACCCTCTGCAAGCTCATCAACCGAACGAACTCCGCTCCTCCTCCCCTCGACCAGCTCAACCTCAGCTCCCATCGATCCACCTCCTTCCTACTCCCCTCCCACTCCCAAGAGATCGATCCGGAAACACCTCTGGTTGAAGGTCTTCTTGTTTCTCGTTGTCGTAGGGTTGGTTGTCGTAGGGACGTTGACGTACGACGAAGGAGAGGTGGAGGACAAGGAGGAAGGAGGAGGAGGAGGACGAGGAGGTGAACGGAGCAAGACGCCCATGCCTCCGCCTGTGGGTGGGAATCCAGCTGAGAAGGAGAAGGTTGATAAAGGGTTCAAGGGAAGAAGGTACGCTTTTCGTTTATATAGTTCTTGCATAGAGAACAGGGAGGGATGGCCTGCGGAGGAAGGCGCCATGAGCTCACCTCCGTCTCGTCTCTCCTTACTTCCTTTCCCTTCCCTCCTCTGATCGTCTCTGTTGTTGTTTCGTTTAACCTTCAGATGGGATTCAACCCTCTACCTCCCGCACCTCTCCGAAACTCACGGTACCTCCCCTTCCTCCGGCCCTTACGTCTGCAATCGCGTTCTTCCCTCCTCCTCCCCTCCTTCCTCCCACTCCTCCCACTCCTACTTCTCCTCCTCGAATCAAACCCTCCTCCGAACCGCCTACGTTCTACCTCTCGAAGAAGACCTCCTCCTCTTCATCCACTTCGGAGCCGTTCAACGCAGACCTGGGTTCCAAGGAGCGGGAGAAACGAACGTCTCGCCCAAGGGAACGGTGACCTTCTTGCCGTGGAGGGAGGAGGACGAGGCGTTGAAAGGAGAAGAGTGGTTGGAGGATAGGGTGTTGGTGCTGGTGGAAAGGGAGGAGGAGATGGAGGTGGAGAAAGGAGGAGGAGGAACGGAGGTGTGCTTCATGGAGGGGAGGGGAGCGGAAGGGGTTGGGGTTTTTGTGAGTGCATACAGTCGGGGTTTTGGCACATTTTCGAAAAGGAGGGTGGTTTGGGATTATGATGGACTATGGTTTCTCTTGGGGACTCGAGGTAGAGGAGCTGAATTGATGGAGTTGAAGGGATTCAGAGAGGCGTCGACTCCGAATCGAAGCTGACTTTCCTTCTTTCTTCGTCCGCCCGTTCAGTCCTCTTCACCCTCACCACCGATCCTCAACGTCACCATCTACGTTCCAACCTCTCCCAACTCGGATCGCACGATGGGTCGGTTCTCCGTCACCGGTCTCGAAGGATCGTTGGCGATGGGAGACATGGAGCCCAACGCGTTCGATCTCGAGAAGTCTTTGCAGGAGAAGAGCTGGTTGAGTTTGGAAGTCAAGGCGAAGAGGGCTGCTATCTACATCAAGGTGATTCTTTCTTCGTCCTTCTCCACTTCTCTTTGTGCTCGAAAACAGAAGCTGAACAGTCTCGTTCTCCCTTGCGATTCCAGTCCCTCGCCGCTCACGCCTTGTCCCTCTCAACCGAGAACTCGTCCGTCTCCCTCGATAACGTCAGGATCACCAGTAACCTCGAGATCAAGACCACCGGACAAGGGACCTACTTTGGGAACCTCTCGATCGTAGCTGGAGCGAAGGCTGCCGTTCACACGGAATCGTTCGTCTCTCTGGTTCCTTCTGCCTTCCTTCCCTCGCTGACTCTCCTTTTCTCCCTGCTCTCACAGCGGCAACTCCCGTTCCATCATCTCCCTCATCACACCCGTCCCCTACTCTCCTTCCACTCCTCACTTCGAACTCCCTATCAACGCCGCTTCAGATCCAAACGACGACGAGGACGAAGAGGACGCGTCCAAGATCAACTTCCCTTCCCTCCCCGGAAAGACTCCTCACTCACCACTCCCTTCCCTCGCGCCTATCAAGATGCAATTCACGTCTACACACGGCAATATCACCGCTTCGTTCCAGAGGCATTTCTACCACGTTCCTCTGCAGGCGACGATTGCGTCGGATACGGGTTCGGTTGGAGGTTCGTTCTCTTCCTTCTTTCACTCCTTCTCGTTCATTCATATCGCTCACTGTTCTCTTTGATCGTTGGGATCACTCGCAGTCAACCTCTCTCCTCATTTCCAAGGCTCTCTGAGACTCAGCTCACCCGTCGAGATCAAACGACTCCTACCGGAGGAGCCGCCCTTCCCTACGTCGGATCCGTACGATCTCGGGAGGAAGTTCAGAGTCGTTTTGACGGATGTGAAGTTCTTGGTGACAGGATACATGGGGTGGTGCGTCGTTTCGTTTCGTTTCGTTCGAGGGAGGAGAGTAGAAGCGTCGAACGAACGATTGAACGCTGACTTGTTTCTTTCGGGCTGGCGTTTCGTTTGAACAGGGGTTTCGCAGGTAAACCAGACTTGCCAGGCTCACTCATTGTGCATACGAACCAGGGCGTGATTGGAGTGGCGAGGTTTGGAGGGAGACTGCCTTTTGATTTCGAGTAGACGCGTTGGACTCCTTTCTGCTTCGTTCCCCATTTTCGTAGATGCTCTGGGGCTTTTACACTTCGTCTTTGTCTTTCACCCTTCCTTCTTCTACAGTTTAGACTAGTCTTAGCGTTTCGGTTTCGGTTCGGTTTCGTTTCTCGACGCGACCCATCGTCGCGTCTTTCCTTCCTTCCCTCTTTTGTACTCCCTCACTATCTGTGACCGTCTCCTTTCTATCTGGTTGTACCCCTATCTTGCCTGATCTCTCTCTCGGCTCATCTCTACATACAACGACGACTTCTGATCTTGCCTCTCGATCTTTTATGACCCAACCTTTGCTTCTCCTTCGAGGGGGTCTATCTCTGCCTTTGCGTGCGCGAGAGAAGAAAGAGTTAAAGTCCATGGGGGGCATAAAGGGGCATAGAAACAACAAACGGAGCGAAGATCGAACGAAAACAGAGCTGAAACGGGTGAGAGGAGAAAGAGGAAGCGAAAGAGAGACGGGTTCAGACGCAAAAACAAAGGGGGATGAGAAGAGCTCTATCGAAACGAGGTGAATGAGAAGATAGAGAGATGGTTCAGAAACCCTTCCCGTTGGGGATGAAACCCTGTTCGTCAACGGAGAAAGGGAGGGTCAGCGGAAGGATCGAGACGAGAGGCGAAAGGAAAGGGCAGAAAGGGACGAACCTGATTGTACACGTTGGCTTCGAAATCCTTCAGCAAAGGGTCGTCTTTCCACTGAGCAATCTGTATGCGACCGGACGAAGGAAGGGCGGGTCAGCGAAGGAAGGGGAAGACAGGCGGGAGCGGGACGGGAGATCAGAGAAGACCGACCTCGAGCAGGTCCTCTCCCCATTTGATCCCTAGAGAGTTGAGTTTCGAGATGTCGAACTCCTCGGTGGGTTCCGAAGAAGATGAAGTCGTCGACGAAGACAACTTAGCAGCATCGATGATGGCTTGATCGGCGGCTCGAGCAGAATCAGGACGAGGGTCGTCGAGGCGCATGTCGCTGCAGAAAAAAACCGACGAGGGAGCGAGTCACTTCGAGAAGAGTGAGGTATCGGAAGGAAAAAATCTAAACTCTTCGCAGGGAAAAAAAGCTCGAAAGACTCACATGCACAAAGCTGAGACGCTGCCCCCATGGAAAAATGGTCGAATCCCTCGCTCCACCGCCGCTCTCTTCCTCACTTCGAACGAAGCAGGAGCTCTCGCGTGTCCCTCGTCATCGGCATCGGCCAGCATATCGCAGTCAACGTCTCCCAAGCCTCGCGTGACGTTGTAGGAGTAGTCGGTGGAGTTGGTGAAAGGAGGAAGAGGGTGGGAAGGATCGACGAGAGTAGGGAGCTGTCTTGTACGACCCCAGCTGAGACCCCGACCGACTCCCGAGGGAACTTGTTTGAGGAGGTTGTAGTGGATGACTGAGGGGCAGAGGAAGGCGGGGAAGGTCAGAGAGAGGTTTCGACGCGAGTCGAAGTAGGAGGAACGGGACGAGTTGCTCACACATCGGCTCTCCCACATGATCGTACTGCTGCATCGTCAGACCACAGAAGCTTCCACTGGCGGTTCCGTAAGGCATACCTCCTGAGGGAAAGGAAGAAGCAGGGAAGGAGTAGGACGAGTCAGATTCGGAACGACGCGACGGGAGAGGTCGCTTGGAAAGCTTTGAAGGACGTACCGACACCGACGTAGCGTCCAGGGACTCCCCATCGTTTTCGAAGAGCGAGGAAAGCGAATCGGAAGATGTCCTTGTCTGAGAGAAAGTGAGGAAAGCGAGAGACGAAGACAGAGTCAGCACGGGTCGTCGAGATCGAGAAGAGGAATGGAGAGAAAGCGCACCTCCATCGGAGAACATGAACCAGAACTTGTGGTCCTCAAGCATGATCTGGGAAAGGATGAGAGCGTCGAGATGACGACTCTTGTCGAAGAGCATCTGACCGGCTGGGAAGAAGAGAGGTGGAAAGGTTGTCAGTCTCCCTCTCTCCTTCGAAGTTTCGATGAGATATTCTGCGGACCTTCCTGCTCCCACTCATTTCTGCATTTCACCCCCAGGATCTGCCAGATACCGTTTCCAGGGCTGAAAGAAGGAGCGAGAGGATCAGCACGACGCGTCCCTCCGATCGATCGAGACGAAAAGGGCCGAAGGAACAACTTACTTCGTCTTCCAGTAGTCCGGCCAGAACATAGCTCCGAGACGCTTGTAAGGAGGCGAGTCGAAGAGGAACTCTGGATCTCGAGTAGGGATGTTGTCGGAATCAAGAAACAGGACGTGTTGGAAGGGAGAGAGGATGATGGCCTGGGCTTTGAGGTGGTAGTTCTTGGTCCGAGTAGGATCCTTCTCTCCCTTGGCTTCGACCATCTCGGCTCCGAGTTCGGCAAGTTCGACCAGTTGGGCAGAATCCGGGTCGGGGCGTTCTGTTTTCGATTTTCGACGCGACGGAACGACGAAGAAAGCGAGTCAGCTTGACCAATTTTGAACTGGTCGAGGATGAGGGCGACTGACCTGATGGAAAGTGATAGATCTGAGCTGGTAGCGTAGTTCCGTAGACTGAACGAGGGGAAAGGGCGACTGATCAGCGACGCGGCGGTTGAATCGACGAGAATCGACGACTTACCGTGACGAAGGACTCGAAGGGTGTAGATACAACGCTGAATCGTATCCTGGGAGATCAATAAGAGAGTACGTATCAGTACAAGCTCGTTGCAAAGAAGGGAGAGTGCGATACGAACGGCATTTCCAGCAGTAAAGACAATCCCGCGTCCTGTCCCATGATTCCTCGTCCTCCCATCGAAATCTGCAGCTCTGACCTGATCGACGAGATTCATCCTGATGTCATGGATCGAAGATCGGTTCAGAGCTGACCAGATGGGTGTTGCCTTCTCGATCAAACTGAAAAGAAAAGCGAGTCAGCGTCGACGATGAAGAAAGCTGTTCGCTTTTGGAAGACCCGCTCACTCTTTGTTCTTGTTGGGCCAGATGTTCTCGCACTATGCGAAGCAAGAAGCATCCAGTCAGCCTTAGTCTCGATTCCGAACCTTGATTTCTTCAACTCACCTGCTCGTTATTCCACAAGAAGAATCCTCCCGTCTCAATTTCACCAGGGATCTCTCCCCTCCCACCAGGAGAATTTTCCCAAGCGTCCAACCTCTCCTGAACCGTCGCATCGAGTGGTAGAGGTTCCGACGCGACGTCGATCTCGCGTCGACCGGAAGGATGAGGTCCGATCTGTTTCGACAACCGCGACAGAAACGAAACAGCGAACGGAGGGAAGGAGACGAAAGTGTGAGCTCGAACTTCTTCTTGATCCTCCTTTCCTTGCCCTCCTTTCTGTTCCGACGGACTTACAATGTGAATATTCTTCCCGGTAGCTTTTACACCAACAGCTTGTGAGCTACTCCATCCTTCCAGCAGAGCTCCTCCTCCTGAAGTCCCTCCCATCGACAAGCTGATCATCCAAAGCCCCAGGACAGAGAGACCGACGACGAACCCAACTCGTTTCACAAGTCCTCTCCCTCCTAGGCTTCCGAGGTGGATGGACGAAGGACCAGTGCCCCAGCTCTTAGTCGAGCGATGTATAGGGTAAGCGAAGTTGGAGTGTTTTTCGAGATCGAGGGAGGGGGAAGAGGGAGGGAGAGAGGAGCTTGAAGGCAGGGCGGAGGGAGAGGGCGAGGGGGGGTTGAGATTCCAAACGGAGGAGAGAGACGGCATGCCCAGCAGTGAGAGACTTTTCGGTAGAGCTGATGAGGGATGGGATGTATATCTGTGAGTTGAGAGGTTGGCGACGAGATGGAAGTTGGAGGGAAGGAAGAGGAGAACAAGAAAGAACTCCAAAAGAAGGGGTGAGCTCGACTTCTGAATCGAGCACCGCAGTGCGTCGTCAGAGTGCTGTTTTCTCTGAATTGAGTCTAAAAAACTTTCAGCGACCTCCTCAAACCTTTCTCTACCGTGTCGACCTGAAACTCGACGTGAAAACGCGTTTATCGCCCTCCAAACCCCTGTTCAAGAGCTCAAAGAAGCAGAAGACGACGCGGGTCCGCGACTCTCACAGGACTGCGAGAGCAACCCAGCAGCTTACCCCCAGGGAAGCAGCGGAAAGCTGGGACAGGCTAGGGAAGGAACAGCTCTTCGCAGTCTCTATAGATTAGCTCCAGTTCGGGACTGATAGCATACGAAAGGATGGGAGAGCAGACGAGAGCCCGGCCGCGTCCGACGCTGTTTATCTCTCCCTCTCGCTCGCGACGCTTCGTGAAAGTGAGATCGTATCAAAGGCATATCGAGAGAGAGAGAGAGAGAGAGAGAGAGAGCAGATAGATGAGATCCGAGGTGTGCTAGGTCTTGAAGGGTTCCGTATGAAAGTTGAGAGGAGATGGGGAGAAAGGCTGAGATGACGAGCTTCGAGGTCTGGATCGTTGAAAGATGGAAGAAGGAGGGAAAGATCAGCTTCCTGCTCACCTCTTCTCTATGCTTCAGAGCCCAAAAGCCTCCATCCCTATCCACCCAGCTACGACCAACGAACAGCGAACAGCGAAAGAAACAGATGCTGGAACTCACAGATGGGAAATGAAAGCTCACTCAGCCCTGCCCGTTCGTCGACGGCCCTTCCTCTACTCGCTCTTCTTCTCAGACTTCTTGGCCTCAACCTCAGCGGCCTTCTTCTCAGCAAGCTCAGCTCGAGTAAGACCCTCTCCTCCAGTGGTCTTGGAGAGTCCGGCCACGACTGGCGACGAGGCGAGACCTCCTCCGGTAGCGTTGGTAGTTTGCTTGAAGAGAAGGGAGGAGAGCAAGGTCAGTTCTTCGTTTCGAGATCGGGACGGATCGTGAGCGAGAGGATAGAAGCTCACCTCAGACATGGATAGAGGGGGAAGGAAGGGGAGTAAGGATTGGAAGGGAGGGTGGTGGTTGAGGGTAGAGGAGGAGAGGAGAGGAGGAGCTCGAAGCGAGGTCAAAGGGAAAGATCAGCCGCGCGGAGGAATTTCCTCGCAATCTCTGCAGGTTTTCCACTCAAGTTTCGTTCAAGATATACATCATGGAGGTTGGCAGGAGACCTGAGGGAAGCAAAATCTCTGCTAGAAGGTTCTTTTAGAAGGAGGGGAAGGGCGGCCAGGCCCATGACGTGCCCTCCCTTCCGCGGGGGGGACGAAACCAAACCGCTTTCGCCTCGCTCGTTTTCTCTTGCCCACCAACATCCACCCTCCAAAAACCCAATCAACTCCAAACCCACTTTCTACTCAACCCTCTACTCTCACTCAAACATGCCTGCTTTCGCTATCAACGTGAGTTCCTCGGACCGTGTCGTCCTCTCGCTCCTCCTCCTCCTCCTTCTTCCATCCCCTTCCTGCTCCTCAAAAGCACAAGCCCAAACATGCACTCGAGTCCCCTCTAGAGCAGCGTCAACCCAGTCCATCCTCCTACCCTTCGCCTCTCACCATCCCTTCCCTTGCTCCGAGCTCGTTCTTCCTCCCATCTCAGCTCACTGACGATCTCCTCCCTTCGCTTCCTCTTCTTCCTCCTTGTTCTTTTCGTTCCCTCTAGGTTTCCGGTATCTCGCCCGATTCTACTCAGAGCAAGCTCGACCAGTTCTTCTCCTTCTGGTCAGTTCACCTTTTATCTCTTGTCTTATCAGAGCAGTTTCTTCGAGTTGGAGATAAAAAGAATGAGTCGGATCCCTTCCGCACCGCAATCTATGCTAACCCTCCCTTCCTTTTTTTCCTTTCTTTTAGTGGAAAGATCTCGTCCATCACCCTCACCCCTGGAGCCGAGTCCCAGTCTGCTGTTATCGTCTTCGAGAAGGGTTAGTTCACCGTCTTTGCTCGAGCTCGTTCTTCTCCTCTTTCGGCTTAAGCTTCAAGCTAACCGCCCTTCCTCTTTTCTCTTCCTCTCCTTCTCAGAGTCCGCTGCTAAGACTGCTCTTCTCCTCAACGAGGGAACTCTCGATGGAGCTCACCTTCACGTCACATCTGAGTCGCTCTCCACAGCCTCGTCGACATCCGGAGAGGAGCCCTCCATCTCCCAGGAGGACAAGCCCAAGGTGAGCCTCGAGTTCCTTCTTCCCTCCTTCCCTTCCCATCTCTTCTCGCTGCGAGTCTCGGGATTGCTTCGGGAAGCAGTCCTTATTGATGGGAAGTAGACGGAAGGAGTTCTTCTGATACGAAGGCCGTGCTCGAGCTCAGAAAGCTGACCTCGAACCTTCCCTTCTTCCCTCTCTCTCTCTCTCTCGTCTTCTCTTCTCGCAGGCTGCCATCATCGCCGAGTACCTTGCCAGTGGTTACGTTCTCTCCGACCAGGCCATCCAGCGAGCTATCGACGAGGACGCCAAGCTCGGAATCTCCTCTCGATTCCTCGCCTTCATCCACAGCTTGGACAAGAAGGCCGGAGAGGCCCTCGCTGGACCCGAGCACACTATCTCTGGAAAGGCTCACGAGGTTCTCGACCCTCTCGTCGCGACCGCCGTCAGCAAGACCAAGGAGGTCGACCAGTCTGCTGGTATCTCCACTCGAGCTGGAGATATCTACTCGAAGGGCCTTGCTACCGACATTGGAAAGAAGGTGAGCGATTCTCCTCTTTCTACGCTTCCTTCCTCTCCCTTGCTTACCGACGCTTCCCTCTTTTCACTCAGATCTTCTCATTCTACACCCAAACGAAGAAAGAAGTCGAGGACGTTCATCGAGAAGCGAAGAGGATCGCCGACGTCAGTATCTTCTCTTTCGCGCCGCTCATTCTCGTCCTCTCTTGGACGCGTTTTCCGACCTCGTCGCTGACCTCTCTCTCTCTCTCTCCCATGCTCTCCTTCCGTGATCTTTCTCTTAGGAACGAAAGGCTTCTGCGGCCTCTACTGCCACCCCCGCTGCTCCTACCGGAGCCGCTGCTCCCGTCGCTCCTGCTCCCGCGCTCGTCTAGACGTCTCCTTCTCTTCTCTTCCCTACCCATCTCGTTTCTACCCTCATCTACCTACCTCTTTGCCCTCCTTCAGCCTGCTCCCGCTAGTACTACCCCTTTTATAACGTTTCAAAACTCTCGGGTCTAGTCGTTGCTGGAGTCTTAACCGACTCTCGCCGCGTCGTCGCTCTTGACACTTCTCCCTTTCCCTCTCCTCCTTTACTTTAATTGAGTAGTGCGCTCGTCTTTTTCCTTCTTAGTGATCATGACCTTTCACGACTTAAGCCTCCTCAAGATCCCAACTCACCACTCAAGATTGGTTGCTAAGTTACCCTCTCTTTGCCCCTCGAACTCAAAATCAGTCTCGAAGCGACGGACTCGTTCCTGACGTCCGACCGTCACCTTCTCTTTCTTCCTCCCCTCGGTTCCCCCTCCCTCCTCCTCCTCCTCCTCCCCCTCGAAGGATGTCCCTCCTCTTCTCCTCGCCTCCCGCTCCTCCTACGCACTCCCCCGTTCGAGCCAGAACAAGAACCACCACGGGTGGCGGGTCGACCTCCTCCCCTCTCGACACGAAGCAACCGACCACTCCTTCCACTCCTACCAAACGACAACAGCTCGTTCGAAGATCCAAGCTTTCGCCTATCAAGTTTAGGACGGGCTCGGGCTCGGGATCGCCTGCGGTCGGGAGGAAGCAAGGGGGGTTGGATTGGGAGGAGGAGGGCGCGGGAGGAGGAAGAGACGGGAGTGCGATGCTGAGGAGGAGCTCGGGAGGAGGGAGTAGGGTTAGAACTAGGGTTGGGAGTGTGGTAGAGCCTTTGCTGTGAGTTTTTGGTTCTATGTTGGGTCTCGGGGAGGTGGGAAGAGTCAAAGAGTGGAGTAGAGAGGTTTGTTTGGGAGGATAGGGGAGAGAAGAGGAGCGAGCGAGCGACGGGTTCCTGGGTTTGGTTCGGAGCTTGAAGGAATCGTAGAGAGAAACCGTAGTGAGACTCAGTCCTCTCTGCCAAGCTCTATTAGAGCAGGGAATCGCTCGTTGTATGCTCGCTCTTCCCAGGGAGAAGAGCGAGCGAATAGATTCTCGGAGGAGGAGGCTCGTTCGCAAGGCACGAAGCTCACTTTGCTCCCTTCTTCCTTCTTTCTTCCTCCACTCAGTCTTCAAACCCGTGTATCTCCTCTCGACATCCCCGAGCTCCTTCACATGATCCTCCAACACGTCGTCGACGATTCCTTCTCGGCAGCAGCTGCTTGCCTTCTCGTCAACCAAACCTGGTTCGCCGTCGGAGCGGTCCTGCTTTGGAGGGAGGTCAGGTTCGAGGATTGTGGGTTCGTGTTCCAGTGGGCTACGGAGAACAAGAGGAATAGGAGGGTTGGGGCTTGTGTGAGTCCTTGGCGTTGGAAGGGAAGAGAGGAAAGGGGATGAAAGTGGAGGAGGAGCGATGGAGGAGACGCGACAACGACGAGCTGACTCTGGTCTCGACTGGCTTTTGGATCCTGTAGAAGCAGAAGACCGCCGATCCTATCCTCTACGCCAGGATGGTGCTCTACACTACTTCCGTCCACTCGGTCCACATCACGGAGGTCGTTGAGCCCGGAGAGTCGGTTGACGTCGTGAGTTTGCTCTCGTTCTCGTTTCTCGCTTTCTCGTCGCCTTTCTCGTGCTAACCATCATGCTTTCGACTTCGCAGATGATCCTTCGACGACACTACCCTCTCATGCTCCCCTTTGTTAGCCTCCGAGCCGTCATCCTTCACCGACTCAGTCCGAGCGCCTTCTACAAGGAGGAGTTCGTCTACTCCGTCAGTCTCCTACCCTCCTCGATTGCTCTCTTTTCTCTTCACTCACTCGAGCTTCCGTCTTCTTTTCTTCTCTCTCTCTCCCTGCAGGTCACGTTCCCCGAGATGTTCGTCGCGTCGTTCTTCCTTCCTCGACGTGGAGAATCGAACTGACCTTCGTCGCTCTCCCACCCTCTCTCCTTCAGGTGGCTCGATCTCTCCTCTACCAAGTGCACCCACGAACTGGACATCCTCTCCTCTTCGACCTCCTCTTCCGATACCCGATTCATCGCTACTCCCGCTGCCGCTCTCGAGGTCCCTCGTCTCGTTGACCGTAAGCTCTTTCAACGCTCGTCGAAAGGGTTCGAGCTGACTCGATCCTTCTTTTTACAGCCGCTACCCTCGTCTGGATCCAAACTTCCGTCTTCGTTCACTACCAACATCTTACCGAATTCTGCCTTAAGATGCCTCCGACTTGGTCCCTCGAGAAGAGGTGAGTCGATTTCGACTCCTCGTCGATTCGACGCGACGCGACGCGACGCTCAAGGCCCTGACTCGTCCTTCCTCCCTCTCTTGCAGACATGCTTCCGATCTTCTCAAGTCCATCGGAGAAAGTCCCAACAAAGACATGCTTCGCACGCTCGTCATCTCCTGCGCCATTCCTTCCTCGTCGACCAGCGGAGCCCTCCTCCTTCAAACCCTCCCGAACCTCGAGCACGTCGAACTCGAGTGTGGTCTCGACGACCGAAACGTTCAAATCTTCGCCAAAGCCTGGCCCAAGCTTCGATACTTCGTCCTTCGAGCTCCTGTCCTCCGAAACGGAAGGGGAGACAGAGTGGGAGAATTTACGAGTCCGAAAGCGAGTCGTTTTTCCTTCCCTTCGTCTCTTTTCTCTTTTCTCCAGCTGACATCATCTACTCTCCTTTGGGTTCTCCAGGTTACCATCAACGCTCTCCGATACCTCACCTTCTACTGCACCCTCCTCTCCCACATCGAGCTCGATCTCCTCCCCGTCGCCTACCCTTTCGTTCACGTCCAAAAGATCCCCATCTTCCGACCCAAGCTCGAGTTCCTCGCCATCACCGGATGGAACGCCGTTCATGCTAAGTTCATCATTCCTTTTGCCATCGTGAGTCCCTACCCTCTTCCGTGTTTCGAGTTTCGACTTCCGAACCCAACGACTAAGCCAGCCAGGCGACGCGTCGAACGAACTCGAACTGACCTTCTTCCTTCCTTCCTTCCTCTCTCTCTCTCTCTCGACAGAAAGCCGTCCCTGCTCCCTGTGACTTCCGTCTCCGAAAGATCGCCTTGGCCGGATTGAAGGATCTCTTCTGGGACGAAGGAGTCGACGGGGAGAGACCGATGAGTGAGGAGGATTGGAAGATCAAGATTCAGGCCGAGAGGCAGGCGAGGCGGAAGGAGCTGGGTCCTGGGTGGCAGTGGGAGTAGTCGGAGTAGAGTTGTTGTTGGTCGGTTGGTGCTTTCTTGCTTGTTTCTCGTTTTCTCCCTGTCTCCCTCGTGCTTCATTCGCTCTCGCTCGTTTGCTTCGTTCTCGTCTCCCTTCTCGTCTCGTTCTCCCTCCGTCTTACCCGCTGCTCGTAACCCTCCCCTCGTACTTCTTATCAGTTTTGCTTCGTTTCCTTTCTTTATCGCGTCACATCTTCGTTGTTCAGCTCGTCTTCTGCATCCGTCTCCCTCGTTTCGTTTTTCCGCTCGCTCTCTCCCTCATCACGCTGCATCGTCTATTCGTTCTCCTTTTCATCGCGCCTTTCACGACGTCCATTTTACGTACTACTCTTCTCTTTCATTATTGAACCGCGACACATCTTCTCCCTCTTTCATTTTGAAACGAACAAAAAGAGACGCGTTGAACTGGAAGACGTTCGACGAGCTGACTTTGCGTTGGCTGAGGAAACAACAGCGCAGGGGTAGGTGAAGCTCCAACTCAGTGAAAGATCTAAAGAAGAGGATCGGAAGCTAACGAAGGAGGAGCGGGGAAGAAAACACGAAGGGGGAGACGAGCAAAAGTAGGAGCGAGAGGAGCGAGCACACGCGTCTAGGGTGAGGTAGGACAGAGAGCTAGGTATAAGAGATTAGAGATGAGACGACGAGAAGGGATAGAGGAGCAGGTATAGACGAAAAGGGACGATTCATGATGAAAGGAAGAGAAGAAAAGAAAGCGCAAGATGAAAAGGTTGTCCGCGGAGCGAAAGAGAGCGAGCCATCTATGTACGAGTGAGAGATGAAAGACGAGAAAGAAGAGACAGAGAGAAAGAATCTAGTCGGAAGGGATGTTCTCCTCCTGCTTGGGTTGAGTCGACGGCGACGACGAGCCTTCCAACATCTCCACGCGTTCCAGGAGGGATTCTGCGATGGCGAGGGTTGAGGAGAGGTGCTTCTCGAGGTCGGCGACTTTATAATCGAACGAGAAGACGGCGAAGAAGTTAGAGGAGGGTAAAGAGAAGGTTGGAAGATGGTCGATCGTAACGTACTGTACTCTGAGAGAAAAGAGAGGAGGAGAGGGAGTCGGAGTCAACACGACGCGTCGAGATTGAGATCGAGAGAAAGGTAGCGAGAGTTAATTCACCTTTTCGTTTATCTCTAAACTTCCTCGAGTTCTGGATGTTTCGAAGTCTCTGTGATGGGGGAAAAGGAAGATCGTCGAGTCAGAGATGGCGCAAGAGGGAGGAAAAGCCTCGGCGGGTCGTCGGTGAGCGGACTCACTCGTTTCACTGAGCTTGGACTGAAAGAGCGAAAAAAAAGAGTCAGCCGTCGATCTGAGGTAGAAGAAAACTTGAAGAATCACTTACTCGTTGCTGAACAGAAGAACACAAGTACTAGTTAGCCCGAGAAAACGACGAAAAGAGATGAAACAAACCTACTCTTGATCCTCTTGCAGCAGTTCCGCCTCAGTCATCCTTCTCTTCCCAGGAGCCTTCCCACCACTCGAACCCTCCCTATCTACCGCCTTCCCATGTCTCGCCACGTTCTCGTTCAACCAAATCCCAGTCTGCGAGACCGTCTGCCTCAAACTCGCGACTCTATCCTCGTCTCCAACCTCGAGCGACGCAAACACGAGCCCAGTCTCCGACGCGACTTCGTCGTCTCCCACTTGTCCTCCGAGCTGAGCAAACGTAGTGCTGCCTTCCGAGGAGGACGAGGAGGTTTGATGCTGGAAGCTCGATGAAGTGTAGGAGGAGGGTGATCGAAGAGATGGCGGAGGAAGGTTCGTTTGAGGGGAGACGGGTGAGAGCGACGACGGTGGGAGGAAAGGCTGACGGGTCGGAGGAGAGCCTCCGAATTGTTGCGAGGAAGGCCATGGAGGTAGGTTTGAGTACGAGGTGAAGGGAGAGGGAGGGGAGGGAGGCTGAGGGTGATGTTGCTGCTGATAATGGAGAGGAGGGACAGGGGCTGGAAAGAAGAGAGGAAGACAGGACGGGGAAACGCGTCAATCGAAGTGTCTCGCCCAGGAGGCCGCTCGTATGTACGTGAGGATCCGAAGGGGCTCACTAGAATACGATTGCTGAGTCCTGATGGGGGGAGGAGGAGGTGGTGGTGGGAAGTAGGATCTTGGTTGAGATTCGAGAGGGAAGAACTGGGAGTGGTGAGGAGGAGGCAGAGGAGGGGGAGGAGCGTATTGGACGTGCGAGCTTGGACCTCTAAAGTCAAAAGAAAGAGAAGATGGGAAGCGAGAAGCGAAAAGCGAAGAAGAGAATCAGCTTGGAAGCGAAAAATACGAAGGGCGAAGCCGGAAAGATGGCCGAGGAAGAAAGGCGTACTGTTGTTGATCTTGTTCCGGGAACGGATGGTATCGACCTGTTGGTGTGGAGAGAGGCAAGAAGAGAGTCAGCTCGCCGAGGCGAAGAAATAGGCAGCTTCGTGGGAGGAATTCGACGGCTGCTCACCCTCGTAGTCGAGCTGCACGTGGTGGTGAGAAAGAGGACGAGGAGGTCGAGTCGAGGGTTGGCGAAGACTGTCATCGTAGTAGATCTGTTGATCTTGGTCTTCTTGAGGTCGAGAGAAGTAGGTAGAAGAGATCGAGGAAGGAAGAGTCGGCTCTGTGTTTGAACGAGGAAGGTACGGGTGCGATCCTCCTCCTCTCTCTTGGTGAGGGCGCATCTGTGGTCGGATTCGAGAAGAATACGATCCTGATGGTTGATGAGAGTAGTAGGGAAGAGGCTGTCGTCCAGAAGGTGGAAGCTGACCGGCCGGAGGAGGGGACATGGTGGAGAGAGAGAGGGAAAGAAAGACGGAGGTGAGCTTGCGTTCGCTCGACGCTCGAGGACAGACGGACCTACGATCGCAACGTCTCGGCTCGACGAGGCCGGTGAAACGCAAATCCTAGAACTGGAGCTGAAAGCGTCGAGACTTGAAGCTGGAAGGTGGTAGTTGGGAGGAAGAGGAGAGGAGAGAAGACGGCGATTGTGGGAGTGATGAGGTGTAAGATAAGCTGTGGGGAGGCGAGGCGAGATCTGTATTTCTCAGTTTCTCCGCCCACCCCAGAGAAGCAGAATACAGGCGAAGAAGATGCGGATCTGTGAAAAGGGGCGACGAGGGGAAAGGGAAAGGGAGGGCGCATCGATTCCTCGAAGTTCCGCCCTCGAACAAAGTCAGGTGGGAGAGAAAACCTGTAGGGAGCAACCGTCGAAGCAGGAGGGGCCAGGCTTTTAGTGTCGAGTAGTTGTTTGGAGAAGAGAGAGGGGGATTCAATAAAATGCATCAGCCCCTGCTCGGACGAGCATGCGACACTGTGTCCCAAGGAAAGTCCGTCGCCTTTTTGCTTCCTGTCTCTTCAGCTGATGAACTTCTCACAGACGTACGCGGATATCTCATCCAGACTGTGAGGTCCTCCGAAAAATAAGCTGAGAGCTCTGCTCGAGGCGTTTCTTCGGAAAGACTTGACGAGGGAGACGGACGCGACCTCGGCTGGGAAGAAAGGATGGGGAAGAACGGAGAGAGATCAGATTTTTGCTCTTGGACGCGAGCGGAGATGTATTAAAGGAGGTGATGGGGTGACTTACTCGGAGAAACCGAAGCCTCGAGATTGGTGTGGAGAAGGAGGGAGAGGAGCAAGACTTCGTCTCGACGCGTCGAGAAAAGAGTGGGGATGCCAGAGAGACCCCCGAAGCTTCGTGGGAAGAACGAAGAGACAAAACAAAGTTTTCTGCCAAGTCGAGGAATCTTCTGTTGTGTTGAAGGCGATAGAAAACTCTGAAAGAAGGAAGAACGAAGAGGAGGTGAAGGCGAAGTCAGGAGATTGAAACAGACCCCGATCAGCCCATGTCTGCGAAGATGAGGCGAAGAAGATTTGCTTCCATGAAGAGAAGAAACTGTTCTACAGCTCACCACTCGTAGGAGAGACGAGAAAATCAACTCCTTGAGGAGGGAAGAGGACCTTGACACCAGTTCCGGGAGGCTCTCGAGTCGCTGACCTGCTCGTTCGAACCCCATCTCCGTAGAAAGGTCGAAAGCCTTATCGCTGGAGCAGAAGAAAAAGCGAAGAGAGCAGGTGAGTCTTTCGGAGAGAAGCTGCAGGGCTGAAGAAGGGAGGCAGACTGAGCTGAGTCCGGCCGTTCATGCGCTGTCTACGAGGATTAGACTCCAAAAGGCCAGGTGAGACAGGCCGATCTGTTCGAGGGATCAGGAGAGAAGAGCTTGAAGTGAACAGAAGAGGGGAGGGGGCTGACGTCGTGGTCGAAGGAGGAAGGGGGGACGAGGGATGAAGTCGGGCGGAACGTTGGAGGGAAACGAGCTTCCTTCCTTCGATTCAAGCCATTCGAGCTGATGACCAAGATCAAGCCAAGATCGAACGACTCACAGAATGTTCTGCCAGGCCGGTTCTTGCCGAGTTGAACAGGAGGGAAGGAGGAAGCCAGGGGAGGGAATCGAGGCCGCGAGGTTGCGCGTCTGCCTTCCGTCTCAAGAGCCAAAGCGACGGAGAACGTTGCTAAGGACTAAGAGAAATTGCTCGAGAGTTGCAAGAGTACGTAGCGCGGCAAGATCATCGTCCTGAAGGAGGGAGGCGACATTAAAGACGAAAGGACGAGCGGGAGGAAGTCGAGGACGAGCTCAGCGACGTCCTCTTCCCGTCTCTTCCCCTCCTCTGCTCTTCAGATCAAACATCGAGCCTCGCAGATGAATGTGCGAGCGTATAGAGTATCTCGTAGCCGGAATTCAGCAGCAGCCTCTGGCAAAGGGAAGAGTGAAGAGATGGAGAAGGTGAAGGTTGGAGGAGAAAAGGAGATGCGCTCGTTGTGATGATTCCACTCTCCAATCCTTCGACTTTTCGCTCTCTAGACATTCAAGGGCAGTGGAGTCTACAAAATGTAGGCAATGAATCTGCTTCCCCTCCCGATTAAAGAAAATCTGAGAGGTCAAACGCACGTCATCGTCCGGCCCCAACTCGCCTGGTTGTCCTTTTCGCTCGCCTCTCCCTTTCCTTTCCTTTCCTTCCCAACCTTCACCCTCTTCCCAACTCACTTTTCAAACCTCTCCTTCAGCCAACATGCCTTCCAGTCAGTGATCCTTCCGTTCTGCTCTTCCAGTAGCGCCTGTCGAATCACAGAGAGCTGACCGACGTTCGATCTCTCTTCCTCCCTCCTCACACTCCATCACACCTCGTCCTTCCTTCCTTCCTTCCTTCTCGAAATCCGCCCTCTTTATCGACCTTCTTCTCTCCCTCTTCCCCCACTCTAGTTCCTGCTCTTCTCTGGGACGCTCCCCGAAACGTTCGTCCACCTCTCCCACGTTCTCAAGCCATCTCCTCTTCCCTCTCGTCTCTCCTGTCGGCTGACCCTTTCCCTTCCTTCCTGCTCGTCCTCCGGCTTCTCCTCTCTCAGCCCTACCTCGCCGTCGGTATCCCTCTCGTTCTCGGAACCGCCTCTGGTGCGCTCGTTCACGGATCCACCAAGTCCAACTTCTGTGCGTGCCTCGGGAGCTTGTTCTCTTGTTTCGCCTCGTGTGATGCTCGCTCCTCGCTGACTTCCTCCCCTTCTCTTCTTCCCACTCTCGTACGTACAGGGTACAACTCTCTCCGAACTCCTACTGGAACTGCTAGCAAGGAGGCTCAAGGAATCGTCTGGCCGTGAGTTTTGTCTCTGAGGGGAAAAGGACGAGCTCGCGTCATCGGCTCAACCGATCGCTCACTCACACCTTTTGTCTTTTTCTTCTCCTGCCCCCTCCTCCTCTGCCCTTGTGCTTTTTCGTTCCTCAGTATCCTCTACGCTGCCTCTGGTTTCGGATCGTACCTCATTGCTCAGAACCTCGACGCTCCCGGATTGTGAGCTCAATCTCTCCGTTCCCTCCTCACCCTCCTCACCTTTCCCTCGTTCCAGTGCTGACTGGTCTCCCTCCTCCTTCTGCTCTCCCCTCTTCTTCCTCTACCCTTTCCCATCCGACCCACTCCTCTTCACACTCTTTTTCGCCATCTAGCAACGGATCCATCAACCCTGCTGCCCGATCCACTGCTATCGACGCCCTCAACCTTTACTGGATCTCTTTGGGACTCAACCTCGCCTGGTCGCCTTTGTTCTTCGGACTCAAGCAGCCTGCTGTCGCTCTCGCCGATCTCGTTGCCTTGACTGGAGTCGTTGGAGCTTTGACCCTTAAGGCCCACACCGTTCGTCTTATTTCTCTCTCTCCGACCGACTCACACCTCCCTCGAGCTCGACGCTAATCTTCCTTCCACTACTTCTTTCCTACAGCTCCCCACCATCCACAACATCCCCACCTCCCTCTTCTTCGCTCCTTACCTCGGATACCTCGCGTACGTTGATCATTTGCTTTCATCCTGGACGTTCGAGGGACTTGAGCTGACCTCACCTTCTCGTTTGCTTCCGTCGCTCTCAACAGTTACTCCACGTACCTCAACTTCGGAGCTTGGTACAACAACTACGGACCGGGACGTGGAAACCTCAGGAAGGATCTTTAAATGCGATTGAAGGATACCTTTGCGTCTCGTTTTCTCCCTTCTCGTTTTCGTAGCACTCTCTCCTTAACTTTTTGATCCATGGATTTACGACATCAGCTCTCATGATTTGGCGAGTACAAAGAACCTTTGTGTCCTCACCCTGGAAGAGTGAACAAAGGAAAACGTTCGAAGAACGAATCGTCAAGCTGAGGAGGAAGGGAACCGAGAGGACGCGCGACCCCTTTACGAAAACGAGGCTCAACTCGTTCAAAGAGACATCAATTCGTTAGATTATATAATTCTATACATTTGAGGCTCGAAAGCTCAGTGAGCTGGCCAGGTTCATTCCTAGGGGAAGAGGAAGGAAGGGAGAGAGAAAAAGAAAAATGTCAGCTCGACGCGTCCTTCTGTCAGGGAATGACCCTTGCTCCTTCCCTTTCCCTTACTAGTTCTCTAACCCTTCTCTGTACTTACCTTTCCCTCTCTTTACTCTTCTCTCTTTCTCTCGTGTTCTCTCAGGCGTTCCTTAAGAAGCTGAGCCCGGTCGCTCGACGCGTCGCGTCTCGCTCTTCCTTCTGGCTCCTTCTATTCCTTTCTACACGTTTCTAGTTACTGGTTCTCAACTCGACCGAGCCTTTCTTCTCTCTCTTCCTTCTAGCTCTTTCTGTTGCTTTCTACACGTTTCTAGTTACTGGTTATTGCCCGAGCCCGAGCCCTCTCGTTTCCTATAAAAGGAGGCCTTCTGCCTCCTCTCCCTTAACCTCTATCTTGACACACCTTTGGATTCACACCTCCTTCTCTTCTCGCAAGCACCTGATAGTCCCACGAACCATCTGCTGATCCCTCCTGAACTCTCGAGACCTCTCCCTACGCTCAATCCTCACATACGTACCCTTTCCGTCCGTGAGGATTCCGTCGTCGAGGATCTGGAGGAAGAGCGTCACGAACTCCCGAGCGGCCTTCTCAACCTCGTCGATAAGAATAAGAGTGTAGGGCTATAAAGACCGAGGTAAAGATGGTAGAAACGTCAGTAAAGTCCTCCCGATTTGCTCACCTTTCGCCTGATCGCCTCAGTGAGCTGTCCTCCTCCTTCGTGACCGACGTATCCAGGTGGGCTACCAATCAGTCGAGAAATCGAGTGCTTCTCCGAGTACTCAGACGCGTCGATTCGTACCATAGCATCGGCCTGAAGTCAATCGAGAACGCGTCGTGTCAGTCAAACGGAACAGAAGAAGGGAGAGGGAAACGATGAAGACGTACCGAGTTGAACATGAATTCAGCCAGCGTCTTCGCAAGAAGGGTCTTTCCCGTTCCAGAAGGACCACAGAGGAGGAAGGAAGCGATGGGTCAATTCAGGTTGCCGAGTCCTGATCGGTTGAGTCGAACGGCGTTGGAGACCGCCTTGATGGCATCGGGCTGTCCGACGAGCGAGCGAGTGAGAATCTTCTCCATGTGGAGGAGCTTCTGTTTTTCGGTGGTCATCAGTCCTGAGAAAAGGAAGAAAAGACGAACGAGTCAGTCGGAGGGAAAGGTCGATACAAGAGGAAGACGAAGCGAGCCAGACTCACGCTGAGCTGGGACTCCCGTCCATCGAGCTACGACCTCAGCGATCTCGTCGGGAGTGACGACGTCGGTGTCGGGAACCTAAAGAACGAGGAAGAAGGTCAGTATGAAGGACGCGTCGTCGAAAGCTGAACTTACCTCTCCGGAAGCTTCCTTCTCAGCCTTCTTGACCTCCAACTCCTTGAGTCGCTTCTGAAGATCGGGGATGGCGTAGAACTTGATGTCGGCGGCGGTATCGAGATCCATCCTGCGAAACGAAAAAAAAGAGGGAGAAGAAGAGTCAGCAACGAACAAATGATCACTCGACGCATCTCAAAGAGATGAAAGACTCACCTCCTCTCAGCATCGGTAACCTTGGCCTTGAGCTCGTCGATCTTGGATCGAACGGTGTTGATCTCGTCGCCTCGATGCTTCTCGGACTCGTACTGAGTTTCGAGCGGCTCGAGCTCGTCCTCGATGTCCTGCTTCTGCTTCTTGGCGATCTCGAGTCGTTCCTTCGACGCAGCGTCCTTCTCCCTCTCGAGGGCATGGATCTCGACGTTCAACTCCAATCGTTTCCTCTCGAGCAAGTCGATGGCTTCGGGTTTCGTCTCTCGAGAAATCTTGACCCCCGCAGCGGCCTCGTCGAGGAGATCGATGGCGGAATCGCTGATGGATGAGAGAGAACGGAGGACGAGGAGTCAGCGACTCGGAGAGGAGAATGGAGGGAGGAAGAAAGGGAGGCTCACGGGAGTCGTCGTTGAGTGAGGTATTGCTTAGCGAGTTGAGCGGAGAGAACGAGAGCTGAGTCGAGGATTCGGACTCCGTGGTGGATCTGAAGAAAGGGAAGGACATGAGGATGAGTACGAGAGACGAAGGAAGGGGGGAAAAGGGACGTTGACGAACCTCGTACTTCTCGCTGATCCCTCGAAGAATCGATATCGTCTCGGGGACGGTAGGTTCGTTGACTTGGATCTGAGCGAATCGTCTCTCGAAGGCAGCATCCTTCTCGATGAATTCCCTGAACTGAAGAAGAGAAGTGAAGGGAAAGGAGAGTCAGTCTCGGACAAGAACGCGTCGAACGGGAACGAGAGACTCACCTCATTGAGCGTCGTAGCTCCGATACATCTCAGCTTTCCTCTCGCAAGCACCGGCTTGAGCAAGTTGGCGGCGTCCATCCCGCTTCCTCCCTTGCCGGCCATAATGAGGTGGATTTCGTCGATAAAGAGGATGACTTTAGGGGAGTCAGTCAGGCGACGCGTCGAAGGACGACCATGGCTGCAATTCGACTCACTTCCCTCTCCTCCGTTTTCACTAGCCTTCTCGATGTCGTTCAGGACTCCCTTGACTCGTTCCTCGTATTCTCCTTGGAACTGTTGGTCGAGAACGAGGAGAGGAAGAGAGAGACAGTGAAACAGTCAGATCGAGTTTCGTCTCGATCTTCGTCTCTAATAAGGAGAGAAATGAGGGCAAGAGGGCAAAGAATGATATGTATAGTCATTTGAGAAATTCCTGCGAAAAGAAAAACGAAGGACGAGAGGGTCAGAAGGCTGTCGCGTTCTCGCTAACTTCTACCATAAGGAAGCATTTTAAAATGGACTTTCAGCTTTTCAAATGCCAACCCCGCCTCCCCTCCAACCCTCACCTTGCCTCACCCACCCTCCTTCCCCATTCTCTTTCCTCCCAACGACACCATCAGGATGTCCTCCGACGAAGACGACTCCGAACTCACCAAAAAGAAGAGCGATCCTTCGGCTGTCGCTTCTTCATCCAAGTCTTCCAAGTCGAAGCAGAAGGCGGATCCTGCTGCTGGATCTGCAGACATCAGGTCGTTCTTTGTACGTTCCTTCTCACTTTTCTTGGAATTCTGAGTAGGATAGGGAGGGATGGTAGCTAAGAGGGTGAGAGTGGGATTGGGAAGAGAGAGAGAGAGGAAGGGAGGTGGAAGCAAGGGAGGAAGGAGGGAGGGAGTGGAGCGTGAGCTCGTCGCGTCCTTGGAAGAGATTCTCCGTAGGGGTCTAGGACGCGAGGAGCGCGATGGGAACTGGTAGACTGCTCTAGGAGAGGTAGCCTATTGCTGTTGGTTGACGCCTTCGGTCTAGATATGTTGGAGAGGAAGCTGTAGAAAGGGTGGAGCTCGAGGAAGGGAAGGAGATCGTCCCTCAGTCTCCCCAACCCTTCACTCCACCTTCCTCCTTCTTGCTTCCTCTGGGTCTGCATGCTCTGATTACATCGTAGATCGAGCATTTGAGACGTCCGTTATCAACCTCCAGCAACTCTCTTCTCTATCCCTTACCTCGATCCTGAGCTTGAGTTTCCAAAGCTGACCTCCTCCCTCCTCGTCCTCCTTCTCCATCTCCTTCTCAGGGCGGCGGTAGCGGTGGAGGCTCTCAACCTTCTGGATCCTCGAAGAAGGCAGTTCCCTCAGCTACCCTGGCGAAGAAGACGGCACCAGCTCCCATCAAGAGAATAGGAGGAAAGAAGGACGACGATCCCATCGTTATCGGTGAGCTCGCTCGAACTTCACCTCTCCTTCCTTTCTCTCGAGCTGACGAGCTCTCCTTCTTCTTCCCTTCTCTCTACCAGACGACGATGATAGCGACGAGGCTCCGTGAGTACCTATCCCTCCAGACCTCTCAGCTAAACACCTCGCTCACCCTCACTCGCTCTCGCTTTCTACAGAGTCAAACCCTCAACGTCGAAACCATCTTCCTCAAAACCGAAGCCTTCTCCCGTCAAATCGAAACCTCCTACCACGACGTGAGCCCTCAGGTTTCTGAGACTACTCTCGTAATACTCCAGCTTACCATCTTCCCTTCTCAGAACCTCCACTTTCAGCAAGAAACGAGCCATCATCGACGACGACGACGACGACTCGGAGGACGACGACGTGAAGCCCGTCGTGCAGTCGAAGAAGCCAACTCCTGCGAAGAGGATCCAACCTCAACCGTCGTTCGCTAAGAAGCCCAAATACGACGACATCACGAGCGACGAGGAGGAGGACGTCAAGCCTGCTGCGAAGGGAAAGGGAAAGGCGAAGCCCAAGTCCAAGTCGAAGAAGGTGGTCAACAACGATGTGAGCTCCTTGTTTCTCTCTCGTTTTCATGAGAGAGAGAGAATGAGATGTGAGCAGACACTAAGCTGACTCTCACTCCTCCTCCCTCCAGTGGCGATCTGGATCTGACTCCGATGTCCTTTTGGTTTCGTGAGTAACCGCGATTTCGTCGCGTCGCACATCTCAGCTGACACCTGCTCTTCCCTTGTCTGGTGCAGGGCAAGGCCTTCCTCTTCTTCCTCAAAACTTCCTACCAATCTCCCAGACGTACCCACTGCCGGACCCAGCAAAATCTCGTGAGTCCTCAGCTTCCCTCGTTTCTCAACGAGATCTCTCAATTCCCAAACTGATGGACGACCTTCCCTTTCGATCAACAGGTCCACCGCTGCTGGAAAGAAGAGAGCAGTAGCTACTTCGTCCGACGAAGACGATTCGGATAGGAAGAAGATCATCGCTACCTACGGACGAAGACCCAGATACGACTCCCTCTCCGGCGACGACCTCTCGGTTTGTCCTGTCTCCCCATTCCTTCTGAAAGAATATATGGATAGCTCGGACGAAGCTGAATCCCCTCTTTTCTCCATTGGGTCGCTCAGTCCTCCTCCGACTCCGAGACTGAGGAGGACGACGACGAGGAGGATGACAACGACAAGGAGGACGACGACGACAAGGATGACTGATTCGGGTCAGTCTCGCTCCATCTGTCTGGCTTCTAAAGTATAGAATCCGACTCGCCTTCTCTCGCTCCTTTTTCCATGCTCAGTACGGCCGTCTCGGGTTCCGACCTCCCCGTCGCTTGCGTCTCTTTCTCTCTCCTCTTCTTTCGGGCTTCGTGCTGCTTCCGCCTGCCTCTTTGGTTTCTACCTTTGATCTTTCGACTCCTTCATTTTACTATCTCGTCTACGTTTGCTGCTTCGTTCGCTAACAAGAGGGGGGAGGAAGAGTCGCGTTGGGTTTCGGTTTCGTTCTTTCGTTTTCCTTTCCTTCTTCTTTCCTTTCGATCTCATGACAGTCCCACCAAAGTCTATGAAAATCCGAAACAAAAGATCTATCTAAGCAAGGTGAAGCGTCGGGGACTTGGGAAGTGGAAGGATGAGAGGAAGGGAGGGAGGAGGACATGGTGGCCGTTGGGGATCTCAGCCCTCTCGTTTCTCCCTCGCCTCTTTCCTCGCGTTTTGTGAACCCAAAACAAAGACTCGAGCTAGATGACGAAAGAGCAGAATTGATCATAGGGATTAGAAAGGAAGAACCGAAGGCCGAATGTAAATATATACGTCGAGGCTGCGAAGACGGGGGCAGATCGAAGCTCTCGAAAACGAAAACGCGAGGTGAGGACGCTTCCAACTCCATTCCTCTCTTCCTCCCTCTCTCTCGCAAAAGACTCCTTGACGAACGGTTGGGTCACCCCGCAGCACTCCCTCGCTGGCCCGTTCTGTCAGAGTCTGCTGCAGAGAAGATGGAGTGAGATGCGGTGTCTGGGGCGTCTCTGAGCTTCGAGCTCGGAATCTGGGAACTGAGTCTTCCTTCCTTTCGTCCCTTCCCTTCCCCTCGTCTCTCTCCTTCGATCTTCCCCGTTTCGTTCGCTGACTAGCTCTCCTCTCTCTTCTCTATCGCAAACAGGAGGCTTCCCTTGAGACCTTTCCGGTCCCTCGCTCCTTCTTCGTGGCTTGGATCTTGAGGTTCGTCCTTTCCTTCTTTGTCCCTCTTTTTCCCTCCTCTCCTCCCCTCGACGAACGCACCATCCTCCCTCCTTCTGCGTTCTTCTCGTTCGCCAGCTCACTGACTGTGTTCTCCTCCCTTCCGTTTCGCTCTCCGCTTCTTCAGTCGTTTGCCATCGCCAACAAGTTGGCTTCTTCGATCTCGCTCTCGCTCACGCGTCCCTTCCCTCCTTCGTTCGTTCCCTTCTTCTTCCTTCCTTCCGGATGGCTTCCTTCCCCTCTGCCCTTTCAGTCGAGCTGACTTACATTTCTGTCCATTCCGCAGGTCTCTTCGCTCCCCAACCTCTCCCTGCTTGTGATGTTTTTGAGGTTCGTTCCGTCTCCTCCCTTCCGACCGCTCTTTTCGTTCTTTTTCCCTCGCCGAGTTCTGACATAAACCCTTCGCCCTCTTCCTCTTCCCTTCAGACTGTACTCTTGTCCTCAGCCATTAGCTGGTGGTGGGAACTGGTCTCATCGAGATCTATGACTTCGGAGCAGGAAACGGATGAAACGGTGAGCTCAACGTCCTCCCTCGTTCTTATTTGCTTGGTTGGATTGCTGGTGTCGGACGGAGATAGACGGGAAGCGATGGCAGAGGTCGGGCGAGCCGGTGCTCTTCTTCGGAAGGCGGTGAGGAGGGGAGGGAAGGGAAAGGGTATATCGCGCTGAGGAGGGAGGTCGGGTGAGCTGTTCTTGGAGGTTCACGCTCGAGTCTCAGTCTCGAGCTGATGTAGGCTGCAGTGCGAGGGAGGAGGGCGTAGGACGAAGTCGAAGGAGATGCTGCTCCCTCCCATGGAAGAAGAAGAAGAGCGAGATGGGTCGGGAGTTGTCGTCGGCAAGGATCGAGCCGCTCGCTTCTTCTCTCCCTCTCTCCCCTCCAAACCCACCCTCTCATACCTGCCTCGGACTTCTGCTCTATTCCTCTCTCCCTTCACTCCCGAGGCTTCCTCTCCCTCTCTACCTAACCCCTCGCTGACGCCCTCTCACTCCTCTTCTCTCCTCCTCAGGCGAACCGTCAACAACCTGTCTCCAACTCCTCCTCCTCTTGCTTCTACTCAGGGTCAGGAAGTGCAAGCGGACCCGTCATCTCTCCAGGATCTCGTTAGACCTCTCAGCGCACTGAGTCCAACTTCTTGGAACAACTCGAGCAGGAACGAAACGACGGACGCGTAGTTTTGAGTCTTCACAGCTCGAATCCTCACTCTTATCGCTTAGCCTTTTGCTTGATTAGAGCCTCACTATTATGCTGCTTTGCTGCTTTTCGCGAGCGGGGCTTGTGAAAGGGAGAGGCGAGGGCTGAGCTCTGTAGAAACCTCAAAATGCGTGAGCGACGCGTCTCTTTTGGTTCTTTTGTTCAACTCGGAGCCCGGACTAGACCACACGCGTTCGCAGTACAAAGGTAGGGAATGCAGATAAGGACCCTCTATCAAAGGAATAGACGCCCGCCTCACAGAGGGCATGATGTAGGGGCAAAGGGGTCAGGACGCCTTGACCTCTCCCTCAGCTTTCCTCCCAATTTCTGCTTCCCAAAAAATGTTCCAATCGCAGCTGATACCATCGATGGATAGTTCCGTCTCAAATCTATCCATCCCACCTAATTTACGCACTATCGTGCTAGATCGCATCGAGGAGGGGTCGGATCCATCAGGCCGTTGCAATTCCTCCCTCCTCCTTTCCTTTCTTTCCTTCACTCCATCCATCACCTTCACAACAAGCTGCCTCCCACTTCAGTCATCATCTACATCTCCATCGTCTCCTTTTACTCTTCAATATGGCCGGAAAGAAGGCTCAGAATGCTTACACGATTGGAGGGGAAATCAGGAAGCTCATCAACGTTCGTTCCCTGCTCCTGCTCCTTCTCCTCCTCACCTCTTCCTGATCGTTTGGAATGGTTCTTCTTGACAGAGCTTCGCTCTACAGAAGCACTTCGACGTCGTCAATATGCACAAGGCCAACAAGAAGAAGATCATCAGATGGACCGAGGAGAAGTGGTATAGGACGGTGAGTGAATCTGGCTGTTGAGCTCGAGGGAGGAGGGAGGGACGAGGGAGGACGAGGCAGGAAGTGGGACCGCGGAAGGAGAGCAGGGAGGGACTGTTTACCAGAGGAAGGAGAGAGTAGGATGCGTCCTAGACAAGGGGAAAAGGGAAGGCAGATGGATCGCTGACCAGTCTTCCTACTTGATCTCGCAGAAGCTCGACGTGAGGGAGAACAAGCCCATGCTCCAGCTGCTTCGAACTCGAAGGAAGCTCTATCTGAGGAGAGGGGTCAGTGTGAACTTTTGCTACGCTTCCCTCTTTGGCTCTCGGGCTGACCTGCTGCTGTTTTCTCTCCTTAGACTGCCGAGGCGAAGAAGAAATCCAAGGCTAAAGACGTCGCCAGCATGGAGGCAAGAGCCGTCGCTCTCGCCGAAGAACTCGACTTCGAAATCCCGGAGAGATCCAATGCACCTGCATGGGATCGGTTCGTTACGGACTACAGGACTGCTGCTGAACAAGTCACTCGAGAAGCTGTGAGTCCTATCTCCCTCGCCTTCCGCTCTCGTTCCTGCTCTTCCTCTACTCCTCTTGCTGAAGAAGACGACCTTGCCTTCCTTCTCCAGCATCCGGAAACTCAACAGAGAGCCGACAAGAAGCAGACTCAACGAAGGCGAACGAAAAGAGCTACGGTTAGTAGTTTTACCTCTCGAGCGTTTCTCGAGGAGTCTAAGTGCGTTTGACGACGCGTCGCTGACTTTCTTATCAACGACATCCTTTCTTCCACAAGGACGCCACTGCAGCTCTCAACCAGAAGATCAAGGAGAAATCTGGTCGCATCAAGACACAGGTGAGTGGTCTATCCTTCTTTCCGAGGGAAGAGATCCCTCAGGCGCTGAGTCTCTCCGCCGCCGTCTCTTCGTCCTTCGCAGAACAAGGTCAACAAAGGATCTGGGGTCTACGCTCACCTCAGAGCCTAGACTCTCACGCTTACTCTCTGGTTGGTTCCTTCCGAGCTTCTTTTCCTTTCCTCTCCTTAACGACGCTGATCCCTTGCTTCTCCCCCTCCTTCCCAGCTCGTCCGACCCGTGCTTTCGCTGGGCTCTTTCTCTGTTTTTTGGGGGGTTTGGGTTCCTTCTCTTCTTTACTTTTATGATGATGACGACTCGCTTTCGATTGATTTCCCTAGCGAGCTGAAGATTTTTCCCCGATTGAATCGACGAGTGATTCAGATCTTGAAATCGAGCGAAGGTGGGACGACTGTTCCTCCGTCCTTCCTTCGTTTCCTTCCTAACTCTCACCACAATCGACTCTCCCTCCCTTCCCCTCACACCCAACGCGATAGCCCATTGACTTCTCCCCTCCCCACCACACCTACCATCTTGGCTCCTCCTCCGGCTTCTCCTACATCTCCCCAGCAGACCCTCTCCCTCCTTTCTTCGTTCACCCTCCTTCCTTTTTTCACCTCCTCTCACCTTCTTCGCCGGACCTCACAAGAGACCTCAGGTGTCAGCTCTTGAGATGGGAGGTCCTCCTCTTCCACTTCGACCGTTTGTTGTGCTGGAGATATCAGTGAGTTCGTGCAGAGTATGGATTTTTGATTTTTAGCCTCGATGAGGCTGAGCGAAGGACGAAGGTCGTCGCTGACTCATTCTCCTTCTTTCCTCTGGATTAAATCTTCCTTTTTATTAGGTATGGAAGGCCTGAAGCTCTCAGCTCACTGGTCTACGCTCTGGCCAGCTCTGTAAGTTTCTTCCCGTTGAAACGAGGGACCCTCTAGTCCTGGTCAGCTTCGTTCGAAGAGACTGTTCGAAGAGACTCCTCGGCCCTGACCTCGAACTCCCTCCCTTCGTTTACAGAGGATCGAGAGACATGCTGCCGAAGAGATCTCTCTTCATCGATACTTGGTTCTACCTGGGATCTAGATTCAAACGTGAGTCGAGCTGACCTCCTTCCGCTTCTCCTCTCCTCACTGACCCTCTTCTTTTTCCCCCACTATCTTCAGTGGCCTCGAGTGAGCTCAGTATCTCTGGCTCACGATTAGAGTTATCCGTCGCATATAATAGCTTGTAAGTTATCTCTTCCTATTTTGGTATTCCTTGAAAGAGCAGTCGCGTCTCTCGTGGGAAATCACGAGTCGTCCTGACCTCCGCCTCCCCTCCTCTCTCCCAACCCTTCCTCTTCTTTCAGCCAACTACCACTCACCATCACCGAGATTTCTCTTCCACTTCTCACCTATGGCAACGAAACCTTCAGACTTCTTCAAACGAAGGCCTACGAAGGAGAAAACAGATGGAGAGGCTACCGTGCGTCCACCGCTCCACCTCCCTTCCGTCTCCTTCCTGGCTAGAAAGGAGAGCGAGCTGACCTGTTTCCTTCCTCTGCTCTTTGTTTCGTGGAAGCAGGACATGGAGGATGCATCTACATCGAAAATGGGAGCTGCTGGTGGGAGTGATCTCTCTTCTGCTTTGGTGAGCTCGAGAATCTCCTCTCCTTCCTCTCAACCGAGTCTTCCCTCCATCCTTGCCTCCCTCCCTTTCTCCAATCCATCTCCGACTTTCATTCCTCTCGCATCTCATCCAGCACAAGTCCATCTGATGGAATTGGAGCTCCAAGCCTGCCTTCTTCCCCTCCTCCGACACGAGGCTTCCCTCTTCTTCACTCGGTCGCTGACCCTTCTTCTCTCTCTCTCCTCCCCTCCTCTGGCTTATCTTCCTTTCAACGCGCTCCCCCTTCCACCTATTCCCTTCCCCACTTCGCATTCGCTTCCTTACCTCCGGATTACTACCATCCCTCGCTCTCCTCTCTCTACTCAACGGCGCTTGACTCATCCCTCGTTCTCAAATCCTCCCTTCGTCTTTCGTCCACTCCGAACCTGAACCCAGCACGGAGATCTTGAGAAAGGAAGACCTACGCCTTCGGATACGGATATGGACTCGGGGGGAGGCTGGGTGGGTGGATTGGGTGCTGTTGGGAAGGGGAAGGGTAGGGGTGAGGGTTCGAGTGGAGAGGGTTGGGGTAGTTCGAGGAGGAGTTCGTTTTCTGCGATGTCGGTAAGTAGCTCTCTCTTTTCATTTTCCTACGATACCTCGACTGGCATGCTGCAGCTGCACATCTTGAGCCTCTATCTTGTTACGTACCTTGACTCTCGGAGCTGAATTGACTTCTTTCTCTCTCGCTCGCTTCTTGCAGGACGTCGAACCTTCCGCTCACCTCCCCTACACCGGATTCGGTCCCTACTCAGCCTCTACCACCATGGGATCCGCTGGGAATGATGTTTCTGGTTTCAAGAAGGGAGGAAGCTCGAGAGGGAAGACTGAACTGGTGTGCTCGGTGAGTGATTCGTCGCGTCGGCTCGTGCTTCAGGCTTTCTCGGAGGTCGAGGTGGGCTGAGTGAGAGATGCTCGAGATCGTTGAAGGGAAGTCTGACCTTCATTCAACGTATTCCTTTAATCATGCAGTTACTCAAAGCCAAGGAACTCCACTCAGCCTTCAAACTCGAACGATCCGTCAAGTCTGGCTTCTCCAACGTCCATCAAAGCTTCGTCGATGCTGGAGAGAGGTGTGAGTGACCACCGTTCTTGCTGCTTCCCAAAGGAGGAATAACTCATCTGTTGCTGAGGCTGACTCCTTCTTCTTCACTGTTCCTTCCAGACATCAGCCGAATGAGGCTCTCGAATGAGCGAGACGAGGAGGACGTGAGGGAGGGAAAGACGCATTCGTCCGTCGATGGGTTCGTCTTCTCGGGATTGCAGAAGAGGATGTCTGGGGTGAGTTGAGTTGAGTTTGGCAGAAAGATTCTCGAGTTTACAGAGTTGGCTGACACTCGTTTCTCTCCTTCTCGCCCTTTCTTTCCCTTCGCAGAGACACTACAGCGCGCTCTACGACCTCGACGAGTTCTACTTCCTCCACCCCATCGCTTCCGTCGCTCAAGCTCGATGCGTCATCGAAGAGGTTCACAAGGAGGAGAAGGGCGTTGTTGTGTTCAGCACGTTTTTGGAAGGGAGTCACAACCACACGCTCGAGAAGTTCAAGTCGTGAGTCATCTCTTCTTCGCTCCCTTTCCAACGTTTCCAATTTCCAACGTTTCCAATCTTCGAACCTGACGTAATTATCTGTTCTTCAACAGGAGGAAGAGAGTCCTCAAGGGGAGCGACCTCGCCGCCTTCCGTTCCTTCTCCAACCACCTTCGAGAGTTCTTCTGGCTCGGTGATTCGGGTGAGCTATTCTTCTTTCCTTTACATGTCTCCTCGCCCTTGCTGACTCTTCTGCCTTTTCCCTCCGTTCTAGGCTACCTCTCCATCCAACACCTCGCCAAAGAAGTCGGCGTCGGAGAAGGTCTGATCCATCCTCAAGCCGTCGTTCACATCCTTCACTTCGACGCGAGGAGCGGGATCACCAGCCTCGCCTTCACCGCCCGAGCCGAAGAGCTCCAGACCTACTCACAGCTCCTCAACCCGGTCATCGTCAGGCACCAACAGGCCATGGCCACTCAATCTTTCGTCCGGATCATCGAGCTCGACGGGACGCTTCCTTCATGGCTACCTTCCTCCACTTCCTCCTCCTTTCAACCCTCGGCCTCTTCTTCCACCTCTCGCACGTCTCCTACCTCTTTCAACGCCCAACCTTCACGATCCTCCTCCTCGTCCTCGGTCCCACTCAACGCTCCTTCCTCCTCCCTCACCCAACTCAACGCCGTTGCTTCACTCGTCCAACCCGACCTCTCCTCCTCCAAGCCCCCTGAGGAGTGGCTCTCCTGCTTCAACCTGCCCATCTCCGAGGACGATGAAGGGGAGGAAGGGCGAGGAGACGACGACGAGGAAGCGTTCAGCTTGTTCGAGAGCATCGGTCTCCTCGGCCCGTTGCCTTCGACCAAGTTGGAAGCTCGAGCCTTGGCGAAGGAGACGGAAGGGAGGAAGCAGGAGGTGGTGGACGCTTGGGATGAACACCGAAAGGGTTTCTCTCCAGAGGTCAACGCTTTCCTCGGGGGGATGGAGAGGCAGACGTTGGGGAGGGATCTGGCTGCTCTGGCGGTGTTGGAGAGGATGGCGGGTGCTGGGGGATCGTTGCAGAGGAATAGGAAGATTCCTGGAGGTGTTCCTTTGGGGAAGATGAAGGAGAAGGACGTGAAGAAGAGTCTTCTCTTCCTCTGCATTTCGTACGAGTTTAGGGATTACGTGAGTCGGGAGGGAGAGAAGAAGAGGGTTGGGATTGATGCGAGACCTGGGAGGCCGAATGGGTCGGCGGCGAAGGTTTCTGCTATGGCTGCGGGGTTGAGAGGTCGAGGGGGTCGAGGAGGGAAGAGGGTTGGTTGAGCGATGGATGGGAGAGGTCTCGTCTTTGTTTTTTGTAATCTTGCTGCGTCTCGTTTTGATTTTCGGTGGTACTAGCTTTCCCTATTTGATGTTATCTTCTTTTGTCTGTCCATCCCTGACTAGATGCAGGATAGACCGAAGCTAAGGTGCAGAGCTAAGAGGAATCCGCCGTGTCCGCTTCCCCGTTCTCGTCTCAGACGCGTCGGCGCGTCGCTCTCGCCTCTCCTTCTCGGATCTCGGTTTCTGGTCCTCTCGCTCGGCAGTAGGTTTCTCGGGCACGGACACTGCTCAGGTATGTAAACAGTCTCTTCCAGTAGTATAGTTCCGATCTCTCCTGGAGTTTATCGACTCGTTTTGACTCATCTTTCGACGCGAAGGCAGTGACTCGTTTTGACTCGGTTTGTTTCTAAGCACTCCTGCTTTCTCCCTTCGTGATGTATAGAACGCTACCTTTTTGAATGCTCTTGTCCTGTCTCCTAGCTTTTCATCGGAAGAAAACCCTCGTTCGAAAGAGAAGCGACGGGAGGAAGGACAGAATGTTGAGCTCGTGTGCGGCTCAGCTCGAGAAACACTTCTCTCCTCCTTTTCAGCAGGCCGACAGGAACACGCGTCTCCTCAGGCTTTATCGTACCTGCATCGAGATTAGTTCTAAGTAAGACATCTAGCAAAAACGGCGAAGGAAGTCTATTCAAAACAAACTCTCGACGCGTCAAGCACCCGGGGACTTCTTTCTTTTTGAGCCACCTCCATCGATCAGGACCCTTCTCGACCCCCACTGTCGCCTCCCCAGTCGCCTTTCCAGACGCCCCCCGCCTTTCTCGCTCTCCTCTTCTTCTTCATCCACCTCCAAACTTTTCTGAACCCCAACCTTCCGCCTCCCCCCTCTCCCTCCTCCTCCTTTCACCACGGGCAAGGTTGAGACGAACAAGCGTCTGGTGGATGCACAACATCCATCTAGCTGACACCGAAAGGCAAAAAAAAAGTCGGGACGAGAAGGTAAAAGCGACGAGGAGCGAGAGGTGAAACGAGACGCGTCGGCAAAACGAAGGGTACGGAGAGGGTGTAGAGTCCGTGAGGGAGAGAGCGAAAGTAAATTACTCCGGAGTGTACTTGTGTAAAATAGAGACCAACGAAAGAAACCAGAGCACGAGAAACGAGAGACAGAGGAGGAACGGAGGGAGGCGACGCGTCCCAACGCTGAAGGATGAGCGAAGCTTCGATCTCCCAGCAGATGCTGCAAACTCGAAGCCAAACTGAGAGGAACGAATGAAAGTGAGAAAGGCGAGGTCAGCAAGTGGCTCTACGGATCGAAGTAGAGAGGAGAGACGAAAACGAACGAGCCTCAAAGACGGAGAGCGGGCTGAGAGCGACGAGACCCGTGGGAGGGAGGGAAGGAGGGAGATGACTGGTGAGGTCGATGGGAAAGGTATGTCGTGCTGTGGAGGATAGCGGTGGTCGGGGACGAGAGTGAGAGAGCGACAGCAAAGGGAAAAGAAGAGAGTCAGCGTGCGTCGAGAGCTTTGCGGTTTTCTCCTTCATCTCCCACTCCCGCTCCCACTCCTTCTACAGCCACCCATCTCCAGCCAAAATGAACCAAAAGAACTCACCGATGAACCCAGCTGTTCAAAACGACGCGGGAAGGGAACAAGGAAGGACGTCCGTCAGTCTCAAATACTCTCACTCAGCTTCGTTCTACCCTCCCTCCCTCCCTCACGTTAAACTCGCCAGTTCTACTCCTCCTCCCCTCCGACCACCACCCATATGTAGCCTACAGAAATCAATACAAGACTCACCGAGAGTCCCAGCCTACGAGGTCAAAATTCCTCCTCGCATGCGAACGGGCTGAAGAGCGAGGAGGTGGGAATTTTCTGCGAGAGGAAAAGAAGGGAAGAAAACTCAAGTCAGCTCGAGTTTGTATATTACGAGGCAGGTATCCCTCATGCATGTACACTCCCTCACCAGCAGCGAGAGTCCCT